>NC_091432.1:17223667-17468265 GCF_964237555.1 Oryctolagus cuniculus | reverse complement strand
GTCCCCAAACCTTGGCCATACCCAGATCTAGTTCTCCTCTTTTCTGATCCACTGACCCCATACTTCCAAGTAATTGGAAATGATCCAGTTTTGGGCGAATTTTCCCTAAAAGTGCTTCTTTTATAGTGAAATAGCCATTTTACTCTGAGATTGATGTCATCATACCATGTAATCAGAGTATGCAAATATTTTTTTTCAATTTTTTTATTTAGTAAGTATAAATTTCCAAAGTACAGTTAATGGATTACAATGGCTCCCCCCCCTATAATTTCCCTCCCACTCACACCCCCCCAACTCCCACTCCCTCTCCCCTTCCATTCACATCAAGATTCATTTTCAATTATCTTTATATACAGAAGATCGATTTAGTATATATTAAGTAAAGATTTCATCAGTTTGCACCCACACAGAAACACAAAGTAAAATACTGTTCCAGTACTAGTTATAGCATTACTTCACATTGGACAACACACTAAGGACAGATCCCACATGAGAAGTAAGTACACAGTGACTCCTGTTGTTGACTTAACAATTTGACACTCTTGTTTATGGCGTCAGTAATCTCCCTAGGCTCTAGTCATGAGTTACCAAGGCTATGGAAGCCTTTTGAGTTTGCCGACTTCGATCTTATTCAGACAAGGGCATAGTCAAAGTGGAAGTTCTCTCCTCCATTCAGAGAAAGGTACCTCCTTCTTTGATGGCCCATTCTTTCCACTGGGATCTCACTCACAGAGATCTTCCATTTAGTTTTTTTTTTTTTTTTCCCCAGGGTGTCTTGGCTTTCCATGCCTAAAATACTCTCATGGGCTCTTCAGCCAGATCCGAGTGCCTTAAGCGCTGATTCTGAGGCCAGAGTGCTATTTAGGACATCTGCCATTCTATGAGTCTGCTGTGTATCCCACTTCCCATGATGGATCGTTCTCTCCCTTTTTGATTCTATCTATTAGTATTTGCAGACACTAGTCTTGTTTGTGTGATCCCTTTGACTCTTAGACCTATCAGTGTGATCAATTGTGAACTGAAATTGATCACTGGGACTAGTGAGATGGCATTGGTACATGCAGCCTTGATGGGATTGTATTGTGATCCCCTGGCACAATTCTAACTCCACCATTTGGGGCAAGTCCGATTGAGCATGTCCCAAATTGTACATCTCCTCCCTCTCTTATTCCCACTCTTATATTTAGCAGGGATCACTTTTCAGTTAAATTTAAACACCTACGAATATTGTGTGTTAATTACAGAGTTCAACCAATAGTACTAGAACAAAACAAAGAAAAAATACTAAAATGGATAAAGTATTACATTGTACATCAACAGTCAGGACAAGAGCTGATCAAGTCACTCTTTCTCATAGTGTCCATTTCACTTCAACAAGTTTCCCCTTTGGTGCTCAGTTAGTTGTCGCCCATCAGGGAGAACATATGATATTTGTCCCTTTGGGACTGGCTTAGTTCACTCAGCATAATGTTTTCCAGATTCCTTCATCTTGTTGCAAATGACTGGATTTCTTTTTTTTTTTGACTGCTGTATAGTATTCGATAGAGTACATGTCCCATAATTTCTTTATCCAGTCTACTGTTTATGGGCATTTGGGTTGGTTCCAAGTCTTAGCTATTGTGAATTGAGCTGCAATAAACATTAATGTGCAGACAGCTTTTTGGTTTGCCAATTTCATTTCCTTTGGGTAAATTCCAAGGAATGGTATGGCTGGGTTGTATGGTAGGGTTATATTCAGGTTTCTGAGGAATCTCCAGACTGACTTCCATAGTAGCCTTACCAGTTTGCATTCCCACCAACATTGGGTTAGTGTCCCTTTTTCCCCACATCCTCTCCAGCATCTATTGTTGGTAGATTTCTGAATGTGAGCCATTCTAACCGGGGTGAGGTGAAACCTCATTGTGGTTTTGATTTGCATTTCCCTGATTGCTAGTGATCTTGAACATTTTTTCATGTGTTTGTTGGCCATGCAAGGATGTATTTTTAAGTAGTGTTCCCAGCTCCTATATGTCATTCAGTACAACATCTTCAGCACCTTGAACAAAGGTTGTCCCAGAATAAATTCTTAATAAATATTTGAAGAACAAGTTACTATCATCTCACTTAACTTATTTAAGAGTAATTGTTTTTGTGATAAAGATACTTGTTAACTGAATGCTACTAAAATTATTTTTTATTTTTTATCATGAATAGAAATGGGGAAGTTTTGGTCAGTTTTATATTCAAAAGAATATATTTTAAAAATGCTGTATTAACTATATTTATATATTGTGTTACACATATAATGCAAACTGAGCCAATCAAGATATTCAACATTTCCCCTTCTTGCCATTACTTTATGATTGGAGCCTTCAACTTTCTTTCTTCTCTTTGCTCATAAAATACGTAATTATTTTCCTTTTTATTATTTAATAAATGTAAATTACAAAATGCAACTTTTGTATTGTTGTGGCCTCCCCCAACCTCCCGCGGCCCTCCCCTCTCCCACTCCCTCTCCCATCCAGCCCTTCATCGAGTTTCATTTTCAATTACCTTCATATACAGAAGATCAACTTTTGTGAACTAAAGTCTTCCCACCACTCTGTGTAACACCAGGAACTTACTACCTTGATTGAACTATGATTTGGTACTCATCATCCCAAATCTGTCTTTTCCTCCTGCTATTCCCTGACTCAAATAATCACAATTCTGTGTTCAGATTGAGTATTTTTTTAGCTTCCACATTTGAAGGGTAGCATGTGTATTTATTATTTGTGCCTGGCTTATTTAATTCAATGTGGTGGCCTCCAATTCTATCCATTTTCCTATAAATGATTTGATTTCATTCTTTTTTGTGGCCAAATAATATTCCTCTGTGTGTATGCATGTGTGTGTGTATATATCACATTTTCTTTATCCTTTCATCAGATGATGGACAGTATGATTCTTTGATAATGATTTCATGTAATTTGAATATACACATAGTATATGGAAGTTCTATTTCTAGCTTTTTAAGGGAAACCCATACCCTTTTTAACAGTGGCTATAATAAGCACATTGGAAGTTCTCTCCTGCCTTCAGAGAAAAGTACAACCTTCTTTGATGGCCACTTCTTTCCACTGGGGTCTCACCCACAGAGGTCCTTCATGTAGGACACTTTTTGCCACAGTGTCTTGGCTTTCCATGCCTGAAATGCTCTCATGGGCATTTCAGTGAGACCAGAATGCCTTAAGGGCTGATTCTGAGGTCAGAGTGCTACTTTAAATGATTGATTTTCTAAGTCTGCTCTGTGGACTGCTTTCCATGTTGGAGCATTCATGCCTTTTTAATTCTATGTATTATTGTTACCAAACACTGAATCCTATTTGTATGATTGCTTTAACACTTAATCCCATCTATATGATCACTTTAACCAAGCTGTTTTCAATGTTGGAGTTTTCCAGATGCAACAGTCCTTCCTGTGATAGCCATGTCTTATATATTGGACTTCAACTTAAATCTCAACTTCTGAAGAAATTATCCTCCCATGTTATACACAGTAGGTTATCCCCCTTATTTTCTGTCACATTACTTTGTTATCGTATTAGCATTGATTACAGTTATACTTATTCATATTAATCTGCTCATGTTGTTAATACTTGACTGCGATACAAGTCATTGGGTCTTTGATGGCAAGATTTTTATTTTGTTTTTCTTTTTTTTAACTATGTTACTCTGGCTCAAAGCATAGAACCTGGTAACAAACAGGCACTTAATAATCTGCTTAACACGCGGTGCGCTGGCCGCAGCACGCTGGCCACGGCGGCCATTGGAGGGTGAACCAATGGCAAAGGAAGATCTTTCTCTCTGTCTCTCTCTCACACTGTCCACTCTGCCTGTCAAAAAAAATCTGCTTAACAAATATGAATGATTGGATCAATTTTCAGTCATTATAGGTGAGTCAGAGATAAAATTTTACATGTCCAATCACCAAACAATGAATATGGTTAAAATGAAAGTAAATATTGCTAAGACAAAGAAGGGGAAGTAAGTGATAAATACACTCATTGTAATAGAATGAGTGATGTTGCAGCTGGTGTTGTGGCGTAGTGGATAAAGCTTATGCCTATGATGTTGACAAATCATATGGATGCTGGCTGGAGTCCTGGTTGCTTCACTTCTGATCCAGCTCCTTCAAAATTGCCTAGGGAAGCAGTGGAGGATGGGCTAAGTATCTGGCCCCTGCACGCATGTGGGAGGCCCAGAAGAAGTGCCTGGCTCCTAGTTTTGACCTGACTCAGCCCTAGCCATTGAGGCCATTTGGAAGAGTGAACCAGTAGATGGGAGATCTCTCTCTCTCTCTCTTTCAGTCTTTCTCTGTCTCTATGTAATGCTGTTTTTCAAATAAACAAATAAATCTTTTAAAAAATGACTGATATTTTAGTCTTGACTAGAAATAGTTTCAAAAATGATTCTGAAGCATTTTTTTAATCTCCTGTTGTGCCTTCCTGATTGCAATTGGTCTTATGATATATATATATATATATATATATATATATATATATTTGACAGGCAGAGTGGACAGTGAGACAGAGAGAGACAGAGAGAAAGGTCTTCCTTTGCCGTTGGTTCACCCTCCAATGGCTGCTGCGGCTGGCGCACTGCGCTGATCCGAAGGCAGGAGCCAGGTGCTTCTCCTGGTCTCCCATGGGGTGCAGGGTCCAAGCACTTGGGCCATCCTCCACTGCACTCCCTGGCCACAGCAGAGAGCTGGCCTGGAAGAGGGGCAACCGGGACAGAATCCAGCGCCCCGACCTGGACTAGAACCTGGTGTGCCGGAGCCGCTAGGCGGAGAATTGGCCTATTGAGCTGCTGCGCCAGCTGGTCTAATTATATTTTTATACACAATTGTTTAAAAATTTTGTGGGAAATCCCAGTGAATTTAATTAAGGATGAATCTTGGACAGGCTCCAACTGCAGGTCTCAGTGCTGTAGGAAGTTAGGAGATATATGTTGTCCATTGATTTTGGATCCTATTGGGGAAAATGCTATACTCTTAAGAACTGATACAACTGTTTCCAGAGGAACAATAAATATTGTCAGATTGTTCTCTCAAAATACCACAAAAATGAGTTTGACTATCCTAACAGAATAGAAGGAGATGGGTCAAACATCAGAATGGTAATTTTCTTGATTGAAGTAGCTAGAAGAGAAGTTAATATCTAGAGATAACATTTCCTGGTAACATTCTAGTTGTGATCTTCTTACATAGATGTAAAGCTTGTTTATCTTTCTGATCAATTTCCTTAATGCAGAAATTTTAATTTTAATCTTTGTATAATATGATTCATTGTATGTAGATCTCCACTGCAAGTAATAATTGTTTTCTCAAATATTTAGAAGAGTGTGTGAAGAAAATGGATATAGTCATGTGAAATCAGATACATCCTCAAGAAGTAAAACAGCTTTTCACTCTCTGTGTTCATGATATGGACAAGATATTTGCAGGTCCTTGTGAATCAGTAAAATGGCCTCTTTCAGACCTTTAGTAAACCTCTAAAAGGTGAAAGAGTGACAAGAAATGGTAAAATTCAGGCTTTTCAATGGTGTGCATTTCATTATAATGTAGGAAAATATTTTGTTTGAATCTGTAAGAATGGAAAAGTTTGAAAGCTTGTGGTTCAAGGAATTTTAGTTTCTTATTCCATTTCTAGCATTGAAAAATATATGATGTTGGGACAATTAACTAAATATCTTGAGCCTTTTTCTTCAATTCTAAAATGGAATTTACTATTCTTACTACTACAAATAATCAATGTTATACATCACTGTGATTATATATATGTAAGTGAATAAAAATCCATATGAAACATATGTAAGAATCATATAGCATCTGACAGTTTTGCATAACTAATGATAGTTCTTCTGGAAATCCTTGTATTTCCATTTTCTTTTGCTTTTTTAAATGGATTGATAAAATGAAAGTGTTTCATTCCCTTGTTTTTTGAATTTCAGAAGGATATAAACTTATGATATATGCCTATATAAACAAATTGGAGTTTTAATACTTTATCCATATTGGTCCAAATACCATGCTATGTTCTTTCATATTTTTCAACTCATAAGATCCTCACACAAAGCTCAGTAAATATTTGGCATAATTTCATTTACAAATATTCAAAGTATAGCTCACAATGATAACTACTAAAAATCTGAGTAACATAAAACTATTTCTGCATACTTATTACATATATGATTTATTAAAAAGCCAGGAAATAAGACTTTTTGGTTTTGTGGAATATCAACCAAGGTTCTTGATTTAGAAGAGGTATATGTATAAGCATTCGTAATTGCTCATTAGCTAAGTAGAGACTTGGACAAGGAAGTTCAATATTATTGAGAAATAAGAAGACATTCTACAAAGTTGCTGATAAATGCATGATACATGTCATTAATAGATTAAAGAAATTTTAAACATATTCATTAGCTGTCACTAGCTCAAAAAGTATACTTCTGTTCGGTAAAGCAGGAGAGTCAGTTTATTAGAAATCACAGAAAATGTGATTTCTTAGCATCAACATTTCCCTCCAATAACGTGACTCCTGGTTTGAATCCTGAACCTAAATAAGCTAACACAATCTCTGGTGGCTCAAAGTGTGTGTCATATAAACTTTTTTAGATTGAATTAATAAATAAAGATTTAGACTTACAATACACATTTCCATAATGGTTGTCATTATTTTTGGATTAAATTGCTTCTGATCTCCTAAATTATCATATATTAAAATAAAACAAAGGATATGGAGAAGCATGGTGACATTTGAAGAACAGCCAAAACTTTCTAGAAGGGGATGGATTTGGAATCTTGTGAGAGATGGATTTTAGAAGATAGCTTTGATTCAAATCATCAAGGGTGTTGTAGGCCAAAATAGAAATACTGTATTTTATTGAATGTAATAGATTATGGAGCAGTAATAGGGGTATTAAGAAGAGGGTGATGTGCTCTCAGTATGATCTAAAATGGATCATTTGTGCTGCTTCATGTAAGTACGCTATTGGACTCTGCAACATACAAGTAGAGAGAACTTGCAAGAAGCTATTAAAGTAGAATAGTGGAACCTGGGAGGTACTCAGGATGATAAAATTTGGGGTGCTTTGAAGGTAGAGTTAGCAGTGTTTTGAAAATGCATGGATAAACAACCTGAGAGGAAGAGAGGATTAAAAGATATTCCAAGATTTTTAACATGAATAATAATGTGGCAGGTAATATAATGACAGGAAACATTTAGGAAGAAATAGGTTAATAGAAAATTTTTAAAATGGCTTTAGAAATAGTAAGTTGATATCCAATTTGAGATGTCGAACTGACAGATAAGATCTATGATGAATTCTTTCTATATATCTTGAATAAGTGAATTCCCTTCAATGATTTCTCAAGTGTTATAAGTTAGTGAATTTATATGATATTTCCTTTGTGGAATTCCCTTTCCATCCTCTTTGCTAGTTCATTCTCACTTTTCCTCACAAAAAATAAGGCACAATTTCTTTGAGAAGTCTTCCAAGATTCCAGGGTAATTTAGATGTTCTAGCATTAAGACTCCTATAAACAATGTGAATACACTTTTGACAATTGTTAAATTATTTTGTCATTGTCTAAACAAACTTTATGCATCAAAGCCTAGAATAGGGGACCATGACTCATCCAATTTGAAGTTTCTCATGTCTGTAGCACTGACATGGACAGGCATTCATATGTGTTTTTTGATGCAATGGATAAATAAAATATTTAACTTCATGTATACTTAAAGCACTTTCCTCTTCTTTTATAGAGAAACAGTGGATATCAGAAATCAGCCCCTGTGAAAGAAGAGCTGGAATCCAGGAACAATGTGACTTACTTTGTGCTCTTGGGCCTTACACAGAATGCACAGGGACAGAAAATACTTCTTGCTTTGTTCTTGATCATCTACAGTTTGACTGTGGTGGGAAACTTGCTCTTTGTCATGACTGTCTCTGTCAGTAAGACCCTGGGCTCACCAATGTACTTCTTTCTTGCCTGCTTATCCTCTATGGATGTCTTTTACTCCTCAGCCATTACTCCTAAATTGATTTCAGACTTGTTCTTTGGGAAACACACCATAAGCTTCCAATCATGTATGACCCAGCTCTTTATAGAGCACTTCTTTGGTGGATCAGAGATCTTTCTTCTGTTGGCGATGGCCTATGACCGCTATGTGGCCATCTGTAAGCCCTTGCACTATTTGGTTATCATGAGGTGATGGGTGTGTGTTGTGCTGCTGGTAGTGTCCTGGGTTGGAGGGTTTCTGCATTCAGTCATTCAACTCAGCACTATTTATGGGCTCCCATTCTGTGGTCCCAACATCATTGATCATTTTGCGTGTGACATGTACCCCTTATTGAAACTTGTCTGTACTGACACCTATGTCATTGGTCTCTTAGTGGCGGCCAATGGAGGTGTGATCTGCACTGTTGTGTTCCTGCTCTTACTCATCTCTTACGGTGTCATCTGGAACTCTTTAAAGAACATAAGCCAAGAAGGGAGACGGAAAGCTCTCCAGACCTGTGGTTCCCACATCACTGTGGTTGTTCTCTTCTTTGTTCCCTGCATTTTCATGTATACAAGACCTGCTAGGACCTTCCCCATTGACAAATCAGTGAGTGTGTTTTATACAGTCATAACCCCCATGCTGAACCCCTTAATCTACACTCTGAGAAACTCAGAGATGACAAATGCCATGAAGAAGCTCTGTGGGAGACAAGTATCATTGGATAGAACTTAAGTTTACCCTTTCCATGAAGACAGTCATTTCACTTTGGGGTTCATCTCCTTGGATCCAAGAGACCTTTGAAAGCTGTTTTCATATTTTCCTTCAAAGAACTTATGTTAATTATACTTAAAGAATTAACTTTATGTTTACTTTATAAATTTTTTCTTTTAGTAAGCTGTTTAATGGATCTTTATATCTTTTCACCTAGCACATCATAATGCATACATGACCAATAATTAATACACAAGATTTAATATTTATGGCTAACTTTTAAAAATTACATTATTTTTAAAATTTTATTCATTCACATTTAAATTTCTATTTCAAATATTTGATTTTATTGACTTTCATTATACTATATATATAGTATATATATATACTATATTATTTATATTATGAAGTTACCATCTTCAATGCTATGTAGAAAATTCTATTTACTCAAATTCAGTTATATTGATATGAAATATTTATTAAGTCACAGACCTGTTTTGTAAAATAAAACAAATGATAGTATCATAAGGAAAATATAGTGTTATACAATTGTGTAAATAAATATAATTTTGTAAATTGTGTATATAAAAAAACCTTGCATCAAGCCTTCATTAATGTCATTCAGTGCTACTCCCAGAATGTTCACTATAAACGGTTTCAATTCTTTAAATAATAAACTTTTAAATCCAAGTATGTGTATATATGACTGTGTATAAAAGTTTACATTTTACTATGCATCATTTGAGGAACCTTTCATGTCTTTCCATATAGATCTGTTTGTTCTCAAATATTCTCATATTAGCAATATTCTCTGTTTACTAAAGCTGATATGATACACACACACACACACACACAGAGTGAGAGAGAGAGAGAGAGAGAGAGAGAGAGATCTTTCATTGATTGGTTTACTCTTCAAGTGGCCACAATGGCTGGGGCTGGGCTAGGCTGAAGCCAGGAGCCAGGAGATTCTTCTGAGTCTCCCAAGTGGATTCAGGGGCCCAAGCACTTGGGCCATATTCTGCTGTTTTCCCAAGCACATAAGCAGGAAGTTGGGTTAGAAGTGGAGTAGCCAACACTTAGACTGGCATCCATATGGGATGTCAGCACTATAGGCAGAGACTTAACTTTCTATGCCAAAGCAGTAGCCCCTGGAATTTATCTTCATGTAAGAAAATAAACAGGGGTGAAGTTTGATTTTCTAGATGAATGTTGTTGTAGTTCCATAATTATATTTTTATCCTTGCTTGAAAACCCACTTTTTTGTATTCTAAAGTCCCATATATACAATTCATGAGTCTCTTTTCTACATTTTAAAAAAGATTTATTTTATTGATGTTAAAAACAGAGTTATAGAGAGAGGACTTTTGTAGAGACAGAGAGAGAGGTCTTACAGCTGCTGGATGACTTCCCAAATGGCTCTAATGCTGGGCTGAGCCAGGATGGTGAGAGGAGCTCAGAGCATCTTCCAGGTCTCCCACATGGATGCAGGGACCCTAGTGCTTGGGCCATCTTCTGCTGCCTTTTTCATGTGCAGTAGCGGAGAGTTGGATTGGAAGTGGAGTAGCCAGAACTTGAACTGGTGTCCATACGGGATGTAGGCACTGCAGGCAGTGGCTTTTACCCACCGTGCCACAATGCCGGCTCATATTCTCTACATTTTTTGTTCCACTTAATGTATAATGCTTGTGTATTTCATCTATAATGTCTTTTTTATAACCAAATATCCTTATAGTTGCTCCTTATTCTTTGAGAGTCATGCCTATTTTTGTGTTTGCATGTTTGTAAATTCAGTGTAAAATAAACTAGTCACAAAACAAAGGTCTGTAATTTTTAATGTGAATTATTTATTTATGGAAGTTCATATATCTCTATGTATTTGAAAATTGGTCTCCACGAAGAGCATATGTGTTTTTATTCAGTAAAGTCTCCTTTTATGATCTTCAGTAATTCTTTACATTCTTCTTGGCTGTGTTATTGATCCCCCATAGATAACTGCTGTGCCTCTTCCATGATCCTTAAAATGGTAACTGATGTCGCTCCCCCTCTTCATGGAGGAACGACACTAAACCCTGCCTAGGCTTCATATCCGAGTCACGGCACCATTATGTCACTCTCCGTCTTCGTGGAGGAATGACACAGGACCCTGCACTGTTCTTTTGTCTGCTCGGCCCTCCCCGGGTTTGCTGCTGGTTCTTCCCGGGTTGGCTACCAACCCTTCCACCTCTGTGGAAGGGCGGTTCCCCCTGCCACATTCCCCACTTCCGCGGGGGAGCGGCACACCGCCGGCCGGCTCTCTTGGGGGCTGCACAGGTGTTCCCCTTAGATGTTCCTGGTGCATGCCATCTCTCTCCTCCTTTATAGTCCTCCTCTGCCAATCCCAACTCGGCTGCCCACACGCCGAGTACGCTGCTCTCCTCCAATCAGGAGCAGGATCAGCTCCTGGAGGTCAGCACTCAAGTTGGCAAGAGGCAGCTGCGTAGAAGCTGTTTTCTCCTCTCCCAGCGCCATATTGTGGGAGAGCAGATGCATAGAATAAGTCTTAATTCCAGTAACTCAGTCCAGTCCGGGTTGCTCCCCACAGATCCCCCTTTCTTTTTATTTTTTGGCGTTGATACGCGCCTGTCTTCAGTGTCCCACGGCACACACTCTGCTCTGCTTGCTAGGGTTGCCCACAGGTGCTTACAAGTCCTATCAATCAGGCAAACCGAATCCGGGTCCTCTCTTCGCCATGTTGTGAGGAGGTTTTTAGTTGCTGATGCGTGCCTGTGTTCGGTGCCCTGCAGCGCATGCTCTACTCTGCTAGAACTGCCTGCAGGTGCTTACAAGTCCTATCAGGCAAACCGAACCCAAGCCTTCTCATTGCCGTATTGTGGGGAGACTTATTGGTGTTAATTCGTGCCTGTCTTCGGTGACCTGCAGCGCATAAGCTGCTAGCCGCCCACAGGTGCTTATCGTCCTAGTCAGGCAGACCGAATCCAAGCTCTCTCATTGCTGTGTTGTGGGGAGGCCTTTCTCTATTTCTCTACCTCCAGGCATTCCTATCTCTCCCATTTTACTTCTATCTGCCAGCATTCCTATTTCTCTCATTTTACTTCTAAACTTCTGTTTCTCTTATCTCCGCGGCTTCCCGGCGCCCGCCCCGAGGCTGCTTCTTGGCGGCTTCCCGGCTCTGAGCCGCTTCAGCCCTCGCTTCTCTCATCTGTGCGGCTTCCCGGCGCCCGCCCTGCGGCGGGCTCCCAGCTCTGCGCGGCTCGGCTTCGTGCACACACTCCGTGGTCTCCACGCCTTTTGCGCCCGCACCATGGCCTCGCGCCAGCCCCGCGCTCCCTATCTATTCACGCCCTGTACTCTCTCTGCACACGGCGGCTTCCGCGAGTCACACAGCCCCAGCTCACGTTTCCGCCACTAGTATTCAATCTAAGTTCCCCCGGCTAACCTGGCGAATTCAACCTAGCTCACGCGTCTGCGCCTTTCGGTCTGGCTTCCCGTCCTTTGCTCCCCGGGCTAATCTGACGGATTCCAACCTGGTGGCCCACGTCTCTGCCTCTGGTTCCAGATTTTCGCCTTTTGCCCCCTGGGCTGACTTAAAGAATTCCAAACTGGCTTACCTCTCCGCCTCGGCCTGCCCCCCGCGGCTTCAATTTCCCTAACATTTTTCTCTACCCGGTATGTTTCCCTAAGTTTTCTTCCAACAATATTCCTCCCTCATTTCTCCTGGCCTCTCCCCACAGTCCGTATCCAAGTCTAAGTTTCTTATAGGTTTCACTTTCACTTTCAACCTGCAGTCCGTATCTGAGTCTAAGTTTCTTCTTGCTTTCACTTTAAATCCTAACTTCTTTCCCACAGTCCATATCCGAGTCTATGCCTAGGCTTTTGATAGCTTCTTCCGGCACCTTTTCCATCCGGCTTTCCCTAGGCTCTTTGCTAGTCTCTCTCTCCAGTAATTTCCCACTTCTTCCTGTTTCTTCCCTCCTAGGTTTCCTATCCGAGTCACGGCATTATGTCGCTCCCCCTCTTCATGGAGGAACGACACTAAACCCTGCCTAGGCTTCATATCTGAGTCACGGCACCATTATGTCGCTCCCCGTCTTCGTGGAGGAACGACACAGGACCCTGCACTGTTCTTTTGTCTGCTCGGCCCTCCCCGGGTTTGCTGCTGGTTCTTCCCGGGTTGGCTACCAACCCTTCCACCTCTGTGGAAGGGTGGTTCCCCCTGCCACATTCCCCACTTCCGCGGGGGAGCGGCACACCGCCGGCCGGCTCTCTCGGGGCCTGCACAGGTGTTCCCCTTAGATGTTCCTGGTGCATGCCATCTCTCTCCTCCTTTATAGTCCTCCTCCGCCAATCCCAACTCGGCTGCCCACACGCCGAGTACGCTGCTCTCCTCCAATCAGGAGCAGGATCAGCTCCTGGAGGTCAGCACTCAAGTTGGCAAGAGGCAGCTGCGTAGAAGCTGTTTTCTCCTCTCCCAGCGCCATATTGTGGGAGAGCAGATGCATAGAATAAGTCTTAATTCCAGTAACTCAGTCCAGTCCGGGTTGCTCCCCACAAACTGACACTTTTCTCGAAGGAATCAAAACCAGAAAAAAAAAAAAAACTCTTCCAGGGAATGCATGACTGGGACACTTTTCTAACTATCTTGGTTCTGCTGAGATCATTCTACTGAGGGGATGGTCTGTGAATATGTCCCTCACTATGCTGCAGGATGACCATGCACTGATACATTTGTGTCCATCTCCAAGAAGAGATAGGAGCTACAGGCTCAGGCCATGCCCAGTTTGAATCCTCATCACAGTCTGACTTCCTGTGTGACCCAGTGACAAGCCCACCTGCGTGCTATGAGGAATCCTTTGTTGAACCTCATCTATGGGGACAACCTTTTTCTCGTGGTTGCTGCCAAGAGTGGGCTCATCTTCTCATTTTCTCCTTTTGATGTTCTCCTGTGAGGTCTTCCTATACACGTTGAAATTTCAAATCATGAAGGAAATGTACAAAGCCCTCTCCATTGTGTCTTCCATGTGACTGTGGTCATTGTGTTCTTTGTGTACTGCATATTTGTGTGTCTACAGCACCCTGTGACCACTTCTCAACAGAGTCGGTGAACTCAGGGAGCTTCCATAGCCTTGGCAGCTCATGACAAGAGCCGAGGGTGATTACTGATGCCCTAAACAAGAGTGTCAATTTGTTAAGTCAACAACAGGAGTCACTGTGCACTTACTCCTCATGTAGGATCTTTGTCCTTAGTGTGCTGTACATTGAGATTTAATGCTATAACTAGTACTCATACAGTATTTTTCACTTTATGTTTCTGTGTGGGAGCAAACTGTTGAAATCTTTACTTAATGTATGCTAAACTGATCATCTGTATATAAAGAGAATTGAAAATGAATCTTGATGTGAATGGAAGGGGAGAGGGAGTGGGAAAGGGGAGGGTTGTGGGTTGGAGGGACGTTATGGGGGGGAAGCCATTGTAATCTATAAGCTGTACTTTGGAAATTTATATTCATTAAATAAAAGTTAAAAAAAAATTGAGCTCTGGCAGTGTTATGTCATGGTAACTCAGTGTTGAACTTTTTAATCTAAATTCCCACAAATGCAGATATGAGTTATTCTATGAAGAAGCTGCAGATTAAAAGGTGGCTATAATGGAGAAAGATTCTAAACAATAGATGATTATATCCTTTAGATGGTGAAGAGAAAAGAATACAACATCTAAGATTCAGTTCCAAGTGTACATTGTATGACAATATTTGTTGCTGCTGTTATGGGAGTCTTTTAACAAAACAATGAAGTACTAAACTATTTTTCATTGTTTAGTATTACATTTTACATTTAGATTTATTTATTGCCCATTTTGCTTCTAATCTACAGTGCACTTTTAAAATCTTAAAGGGCTTTGTTAATGTTAAGATTCCCTGGACAAAGCTGTAGGGTTTCTAATTCACTAGACATTTTTTCAAATGGACCTATCTGCTATCTGTTTCTGAAGTAGGAGTTCTTTGCATGGACTTTGAGCAATATTCCTATACATCATATGCATATCCTAATACTATTAATGGATTCAACTCATTAAGAAAGAAACATTTAAAGCAGAAGCTTTGAGGTCATAAAATTCTCAATATATATTATTTTTAAAATACTCAATACCTTTGAAATTATTATTATTATTTTTTATTTGACAGGTAGAGTTACAGACAGTGAGAGAGAGAGAAAGAGAGAAAGGTCTTCCTCCCGTTGGTTCACTCCCCAAATGCCTCCTGGGCCACAGCAGAGAGCTGGACTGGAAGAGGAACAACTGGGACTAGAACCCGGCGCCCATATGGGATGCCGGCGCTACAGGCGGAGGATTAACCAAGTAAGTCACGGTGCACCCCCTACCTTTCAAATTATAAAACATAAATGAAACACTGTAGAAAATTAGGACACCTTCAAGCACTCATTCTCTTTTTATCCTTGTGTGTATTCTAATATGCTGGGACATCTGGTCTGGTCCTTTTCTTTTTCTTCTTCAAACCCCAAAGTAAGTCATCTATTCTTCATGCGTTCTTTTCTCTTTTTTTAATCTTTTATTTAATGAATATAAATTTCCAAAGTACGACTTATAGATTACAATGGATTCCCCCCATACCATCCCTCCCACCCACAACCCTCCCCTTTCCCACTCCCTCTCCCCTTCCATTCACATCAAGATTCATTTTCGATTATCTTAATATACAGAAGATCAGCTTAGTATACATTAAGTAAGGATTTCAAAAGTTTGCTCCCACACAGAAACATAAAGTGAAAAATAATAGATGATTTTTTTTAGATGATGATGAAATCAGATCAGACCTATTGTCATGTTTAATCCCAGTGAGAGTCAAGTTGGGAATTCATAATTTCTTTTTTTTTTTTTTTTACAGAAGATAAGTTTAGTATACATTAAGTAAAGATTTCAACTGTTTGCACCCCCATAGAAACACAAAGTGAAATATATTGTTTGAGTACTCGTTATAGCATTAAGCCTCAATGTACAGCACATTAAGGACAGAGATCCTACATGAGGAGTAAGTGCACCGTGACTCCTGTTGTTGACTTTACAAATTGACACTCCTGTTTATGGCATCAGTAATCTCCCTATGCACCAGTCATGAGTTTCCAAGGCTATGGAAGCCCCTTGAGTTCTCCGACTCTTATCTTGTTTAGACAAGGTCATAGTCAAAGTGGAGGTTCTCTCCTCCCTTCAGAGAAAGGTACCTCCTTCTTTGAAGACCTCTTCTTTACACTGGGATCTCACTCACAGAGATCTTTCATTTAGTTTTTTTTTTTTTTTTTTTGCCAGAGTGTCTTGGCTTTCCATGCCTGAAATACTCTCATGGGTTCTTCAGCCAGATCCACATGCCTTTAGGGCTGATTCTGAGGCCAGAGTGCTATTTAGGACATCCGCCATTCTATGAGTCTGCTGAGTATGTCACTTCCCATGTTGGATCACTCTCCCCTTTATTTATTCTATCGGTTAGTGTTAGCAGGTACTAGACTTGTTTATGTGCTCCCTTTGACTCTTAGTCCTTTCATTATGATCAATTGTGAACTGAAATTGATCACCTGGAACAGTGAGATGGCATTGGTACATGCCACCTTGATGGGATTGAATTGGAATCCCCTGGTATGTTTCTAACTCTACCAATTGAGGCAAGTCAGCGTGAGCACATCCCAAATTATACATCTCTTCCCTCTCTTATTCCCACTCTTATGTTTAACAGGGATCACATTTCAGTTAATTTTCAACACTTAAGAATAACTGTGTGATAATTACAGAATTAATCCTGTCATATTAAGTAGAACAGACAAAAAAAACTACTAAGAGGATAATGTATTAAGTTGTTCATTAACAGTCAGGGCTTTGCTGATCAAGTCACCGTTTCTCATAGTGTCCATTTCACTTCAGGAGGTTTCCTTTTTGGTGTTTAGTGAGTTGTCACTGATCAGGGAGAACATATGGTATTTGTCCCTTAGGGACTGGCTTACTTCACTCAGCATGATGTGTTCCAGATTCCTCCATTTTGTTGCAAATGACTGGATTTTATTGTTTCTTACTGCAGTATAGTATTCTAAAGAATACATATCCCATATTTTCTTTATCCAGTCTACCGTTGATGGGCATTTAGGTTGGTTCCAGGTCTTGGCTATTGTGAATTGTGCTGCAATAAACATTAGGGTGCAGACCGCTTTTTTGTTTGTCAATTTAAACTCATTTGGGTAAATTCCAAGGAGTGGGATGGCTGGGTCGAACGGTAGGGTTATATTCAGGTTTCTGAGGAATCTCCAGACTGACTTCCATAGTGGCTTGACCAGTTTGCATTCCCACCAACAGTGGGTTAGTGTCCCTTTTTCCCCACATACTCGCCAGCATCTGTTGTTGGTAGATTTCTGTATGTGAGCCATTCTAAGCAGGGTGAGGTGAAACCTCATTGTGGTTTTGATTTGCATTTCCCTGATTGCTAGCGACCTTGAACATTTTTTCATGTGCCTGTTGGCCATTTGGATTTCCTCTTTTGAAAAATGTCTATTGAGTTCCTTGGCCCATCTCTTAAGTGGGTTGTTGGTTTTGTTTTTGTGGAGTTTCTTGATCTCTTTGTAGATTCTGGTTATTAACCCTTTATCTGTTGCATAGTTTGCAAATATTTTTTCCCATTCTGTTGGTTGTCTCTTCACTCTCCTGACTGTTTCTTTTGCAGTACAGAAACTTCTCAATTTGATGCAATCCCAATAGTTGATTTTGGCTTTGACTGCCTGTGCCTCCCGGGTCTTTTCCAGAAATTCTTTGCCTGTGCCAATATCTTGAAGGGTTTCTCCAATGTTCTCTAATAACTTGATGGTGTCAGGTCGTAGATTTAGGTCTTTAATCCATGTTGAGTGGATTTTTGTGTAAGGTGTACGGTAGGGGTCTTGCTTCATGCTTTTGCACATGGAAATCCAGTTTTCCCAGCACCATTTATTGAATAGACTGTCCTTGCTCCAGGAATTGGTTTTAGATCCTTGATCAAATATAAGTTGGCTGTAGATGTTTGGGTTGATTTCTGGTGTTTCAATTCTGTTCCATTGGTCTATCCATCTGTTTCTGTACCAGTACCATGCTGTTTGGATTACAACTGCCCTGTAGTATGTCCTGAAATCTGGTATTGTGATGCCTCCGGCTTTGTTTTTGTTGTACAAGATTGCTTTAGCTATTCGAGGTCTCTTGTGCCTCCATATGAATTTCAGCATCATTTTTTCTAGATCTGAGAAGAATGTCTTTGGTATTTTGATTGGTATTGCATTGAATTTATAAATTGCTTTTGGGAGAATGGACATTTTGATGATGTTGATTCTTCCAATCCATGAGCATGGAAGATTTTTCCATTTTTTGGTATCCTCTTCTATTTCTTTCTTTAAGATTTTGTAATTCTCATCGTAGAGATCTTCAACGTCCTTGGTTAAGTTTATTCCAAGGTATTTGATTGTTTTTGTAGCTATTGTGAATGGGATTGATCTTAGCAGTTCTTTCTCAGTCATGGCGTTGCTTGTGTATAGAAAGGCTGTTGATTTTTGTGCATTGACTTTATATCCTGCCACTTTGCCAAACTCCTCTATGAGTTCCAATAGTCTCTTAGTAGAGTTCTTTGGATCCTCTAAGTACAGAATCATATCGTCTAGAAAGAGGGATAGTTTGACTTCTTCCTTCTCGATTTGTATTCCTTTGATTTCTTTTTCTTGTCTGATGGCTCTGGCTAAAACTTCCAGAACTATGTTAAATAGCAGTGGTGAGAGTGGGCATCCCTGCCTGGTGCCAGATTTCAGTGGAAATGCTTCCAACTTTTCCCCATTCAATAGGATGCTGGCTGTGGGTTTTTTATAAATTGCTTTGATTATATTGAGGAATGTTCCTTCTATACCCAATTTGCTTAGAGTTTTCATCATGAAAGGGTGTTGAATTTTATCAAATGCTTTCTCTGCATCAATTGAGATAATCATATGGTTTTTCTTTTGCAGTCTGTTAATGTGGTGAATCACATTGATTGATTTGCGAATGTTGAACCATCCCTGTGTACGAGGGATAAATCCCACTTGGTCTGGGTGGATGATTTTCCTGATGTGTTGTTGTACTCTATTGGCCAGAATTTTATTGAGGATTTTTGCGTCTATGTTCATCAGGGATATTGGTCTGTAATTTTCTTTCAGTGCTGCATCTTTCTCTGGCTTAGGGATTAAGGTGATGCTGGATTCATAGGAAGAATTTGGGAGGATTCCCTCTTTTTCAATTGTTCTGAATAGTTTGAGAAGAAATGGGATTAGTTCTTCTTTAAATGTCTGGTAGAATTCAGCAGTGAATCCATCTGGTCCTGGGCTTTTCTTTGTTGGGAGGGCCTTAATTACTGTTTCAATTTCTGTTTCAGTTATGGGTCTATTTATGTTTTCTATGTCTTCATGGTTCAATTTTGGTAGATTGCATGTGTCCAGGAATCCATCCATTTCTGATAGGTTTTCCTGTTTGCTGGCATACAGGTCCTTGTAGTAATTTCTGATGATTCTTTTTATTTCTGTGGTGTCTGTTGTTACGTTTCCTTTTTCATCTCTGATTTTATTGATTTGGGTCTTTTCTCTTCTTTTTTTAGTTAGTTGGGCCAATGGGGTGTCAATTTTGTTTATTTTTTCAAAAAACCAGCTTCTCACTTGGCTGATTTTTGTAGTTTTTTTTTTTTTTGGATTCAATCCTGTTAATTTCTTCTCTAGTTTTAATTATTTCTCTTCTCCTACTAGATTTGGGTTTGGTTTGCTGAAGTTTTTCTAGGTCCTTGAGATGCGCTGAAAGCTCATTTATTTGGTACCTTTCCAATTTCTTGATATAGGCACCTATTGCTATAAATTTGCCTCTCAATACTGCTTTTGCTATATCCCATAAGTTTTGATATGTTGTGTTGTTGTCTTCATTTACTTCCAGAAAATTTTTGATTTCTCTTTTGATTTCTTGAATGACCCAGTGTTCATTCAGGAGCATGTTGTTCAGTCTCCATGTGTTTGCATACTTTCTGGGGTTTCCTGAGTTGCTAATTTCCAGCTTCATTCCGCTGTGGTCTGAGAAGCTGCATGGTATGATTCTAATTCTTTTAAATTTGCTGAGACTTGCTTTATGGCCTAGTATGTGGTCAATCCTAGAGAAGGTTCCATGCACTGCTGAGAAGAATGTGAAGTCTGTAGATGTAGGGTTGAAAGTTCTGTAGATATCTGTTAGATCCATTTGGGCAATAGTGTCGATTAAATCTGCTGTTTCCTTGTTGATCTTCTGTCCGGATGATCTGTCTATTTCTGATAGTGGAGTATTGAATTCCCCCAGTACTATTGTATTGGAATCTAAATCTCCCTTTAAGTCCCTTAACATATCTTTTAAATAGACCGGTGCCCTGTAATTAGGTGCATATACATTTATAATAGTTACATCTTCCTGTTGAATTGAACCCTTAATCATTATATAGTGTCCCTCTTTGTCTCTCTTAACAGTTTTTGTATTAAAGTTTATGTTGTCTGATATTAATATGGCTACACCTGTTTTTTTTTGGTTTCTGTTGGCATGGAATATCTTTTTCCAACCTTTCACTTTCAGTCTGCATGCCTCTTTGTTAGAGAGATGTGTTTCTTGTAGGCAACAAATAGTTGGGTTGTGTTCTGTGAGCCAGTCAGCCAAACGGTGTCTTTTAACTGAAGAATTCAGACCATTAATGTTCAATGTGACTATTGATACGTAGTGACTTTGCCCTGCCATTTTCCTGGAAATATTTTCTAGTATATGCTTTGAGCTTCCCATGCTCTTTTACTGGTGGGTGTTCTTCCTTTCCCTTCTTTCATATTGATGGCCGTGTTTCTGTGTTTCTGAGTGTAGCACATCTTTAAGTATCTTTTGCAGGGCCAGACGAGTGGCCACAAAGTCTTTCAATTTCTGTTTGCTATGAAAGGTCTTTATTTCACCTTCATTCACAAATGAGAGCTTGGTAGGATATAATATTCTGGGCTGGCAATTTTTCTCTCTTAGCACCTGTGCTATGTCTCGCCATTCCCTCCTAGCCTGTAGTGTTTCTGATGAGAAGTCTGCTGTGGGTCTGATTGGAGATCCTCTGAGAGTAATCTGACGTTTCTCTCTTGCACATTTTAGGATCTTTTCTTTATGTTTCACTGTGGTAAGTTTAATTACCACGTGTCGTGGTGAGGATCTCTTTTGGTCATGTTTATTGGGGGTTCTATGAGCTTCCTGTACTAGGATGTCTCTGTCCTTCTCCAAACCTGGAAAGTTCTCTGCTAGTATCTCACTAAAAAGGCCTTCTAATCCTTTCTCTCTCTCCATGCCTTCAGGAACTCCTAGAACTCGAATGTTGTTTTTTTAATAGTATCCTGTAGATTCCCAACAATATTTTTTAGATTTCTAATTTCCTCTTCTTTTCTTTGGTTTGACTGTATGTTTTCCTGTGCTCTATCTTCTAAGTCCGATATTCTCTCTTCTGCTTCACCCATTCTGTTTTTAAGGCTTTCTAATGTGTTTGTCATTTGATCTATTGAGCTCTTCATTTCATTTTGATTTCTCTTCACTATCACACTTTCCTGTTCTACTAGTTTCTGAGTTTCATTTTGATTCTTCCTTAAAATTTCATTTCACGAGAGAGATTTTCAATCTTGTCCAATAAGGATTTCTGTAGTTCAAGGATTTGCTTTTGAAAACTTCTAAATGTTCTTATAATAAATTTTTTGAAATCCATATCTTGCATTTCTTCTATCTCATCATCTTCATAATCTTGGTTTGGGGTGTTTTGTTTATTTGGAGGCATCATATTGTCATCGTTGATCTTGTTCCCTCGATTTCTGTGTTTGTTACTTGGCATAGTTAATTCTTCTTGCGTCACTGTGCTTTTTTTTTTTTTATTTTATACTATGTCCGTGTTAAGTGGACTGCCTGCTGTTGGAGGAGCCTTGGAGGCCTGAGATGGGTGCGGGCTGAGAGCTCTGCTTGGTTCTTCCTGGTTAAGGGTGTGCAAAGGTGACACCCTCAGGTTATGCGTGGTAAATCTCTCTCTTTTTATTTATTTATTTATTTTATTTATTCAGGGGGTAAGTAACACCGCACTGCAGGGCTGTGCAGAATTGATGGTATTTAGCTTCCAGTCGATGGCTTCTACCCCCAGAGTCCCTTTAGGCTCCTCTGGACTCTCACTGGGTTGCCTAGGCTACTGAATTGTAGTGACTCAGTTCCTTAGCTCTCCGCTGTTGATATGTAAATCCAGAGAGGGGGCCTGCTCTTTGTCTCTTGGGAATTCTTCAAGGCTTGCAGCCTTGCAACCTTTGCAAGGTTAGGGGGAAGAGAAACCCCGAAGCTTTTTTTTTCCTTCTTTCTGGTAGTGAGTTTGCTGCACTTTCCAGCCCCCCTCTAGATTCTGACCCCTGTTTCCCCACCAATGTCTCGGGTTATTGAGCTCACCTCCCCTTCCAGCGCCGATGTGTGGACTCGGAGCCCTGGACGTCCCAAGTCTCCCCGCTGTTGTCTGTGTGGCATGCACTCCCCTTCGAGCACTGGTGCGCAGACCCTGCGGCTTCCGCGGCTCGGTCCCGTGGCTCGGCTTCCGCGTGGTGGGCGACCTTGTTCTCCCAGTAGGTCCTCCGATTCACAGCCACTCGATCCAGAAGAGCTTCCTCTGCAATATTTTCCTGGTTCTTTTTTCTGAGGCTACCGTAACTCCCCTTTTATTAAACTAAATTTTCCCGGACTATCGGTGTGCGCCCTCACTATTCCGCCATCTTGGCTCCGCCCCCTTCATGCATTATTTTCAATAAAACTCAATAATATTATAATCTTGATTAGTCATTTACATTGAAAGTCTTAATTTTAGTGTTTAATTAGTTTATATTGATATGATGGATCATCATTATATGTACATTTTTAAAAATGGGTGATAGGGTTTAGTATATGACTGTGGTCATGAGCCTGTTCTTTCAGGAAGATGATCCTGAATTCACTTTCTATCTTTGTCACTTAGAATGTGAGCTTTTTGGGAAACATTACCCCTTTAAATTAATAAGTTGAGCTATGTAAAATCTTAGTGGAACTGAATGCTCATAAATATTAGTTATCGTGAATATTCCTTATTGCTCTAAAATTAAAATAGAAGCTTTCAACTTGCCTAAGGTGCTTCGCTAAAGTTTTTGAAAGGGTTATGTATAATCTCTCCCTGCTGTGATGAACTGGTAAAAACTGACTGTACTTGAAGGAGTTCCTAGTGATAAGAAAAGCTCCCACCCCTTGGTCATATCTGAATCCGTTTCTCCTCTTTTCTGATTCACTGGTCTCATACTTCTGAGGACTTGTAGGTAATCCAGTGGTTGGTCAGATTGTTCCTGACAATGCTTTTTTAAGAGTTAAAAAAAAGCCTTTAACTCTGATTTTGATGTCAACATACCATTCTATCAGAATATGTAAAGACTTAAAATGCAGTGACATATTTATTAGTAGTGTTACCTGTATGGATGTATGTTCAATACAACATCTTCAGCACCTCAACCAAAGGTTGGCACAGAATAAATTCTTAAGAAATATTCAACAAAGAAATTACTGTCATCTCTACTTAACTCACTTAGGAGTAATTATTTTTGTGAAATGAATACTTGTTAACTGAATGCCTCTGAAATTCATGAAATTCCATTATTGTTGATAAATAGAAATGGAGACATTTTGTTCAATTTGGTATATGCAAGTATATCTATTTAAAATTTTATATTAGTGATAATTGCGTACATTGATGACTTAACACTTAGCACAGGCATATAATGCAAACTGAGCCAATCATGATAATCAACATTTCCCCTCCTTTGACATCACTTTATGATTGGAACCTTCCAATTCCTCTCTTTTATTCACTCGTAAAATATATAATAAGATATTGGGAACTATAGTCTTCCCCCCATGATGTGTGACGCCAAGAACTTACTGTTTTATTTAACTGTGATTTGGTACTCATGATCCCACATCCTTCTGTCTCTCATACTATGTTTTCATATGAGTGAAATGTTGTTGGCAATTTGTATACTCCATAATTCTTACCTGAAAATGCGGACTCTTGACTAGCATGTCTAATGAGAAATGATTTATGATATACAATTATGGAGCATGCTGAATCTGGAACATATTCCACCTCTCTGCAAAATCAGCAGAAAATTCTCAAGTGCTTGGACTGCTTGCACCAACTTTGGAGACCAGGATGGAGTTCCAAGTTCTTGACTTTGGTCTGGCTCATTCCTGGCCGTTGTGGCCATTTGGGGAGTGAATCAGTGGATGGATTATCTCTCTATCTCTCCCAGTCTCTGTGACTCTGCCTTTTTTTTTTTTTTTTGACAGGCAGAGTGGACAGTGAGAGAGAGAGACAGAGAGAAAGGTCTTCCTTTTGCCATTGCTTCACCCTCCAACGGCTGCCACGGCCGGCGCACTGCGCTGATCCGATGGCAGGAGCCAGGTACTTATCCTGGTCTCCCATGGGGTGCAGGGCCCAAGTACTTGGGCCATCCTCCACTGCACTCCCTGGCCACAGCAGAGAGCTGGCCTGGAAGAGGGGCAACCGGGACAGAATCTGGCGCCCCGACCGGGACTAGAACCCGGTGTGCCGGTGCCGCAAGGTGGAGGATTAGCCTAGTGAGCCACGGCACCGGCCGACTCTGCCTTTCAATTGATTCTTTTTTTTTTTTTTAACTTACAAAGATGCTTCTGTTAGCCAGGTGTCTGCATCCAAATTGCGGGGTGAGAAAAATATAACTCTTTCTATTTAATGTGGTGATTGAATGTTCCTAGGGGAATTTTTGGGCTGCTACACATCACTGATCATTTTTATAGCTGGAGATTGGATCTCACAAATTTGTTTCACGTTGTAGACAGTTGTTTATTTCTTTAAAACTTATGGATGTCCCTTTTTCTGACCTACATGTAGTAAGGAAAGTAGTTAAAGGAATGTGAAGAAATTGAAGAGCAAGAAAATTGATAAATGTATAGATTGTTCATATACACATTTTTTTTACTGTATACCTCTATGGCCGTGGCTGTGGAAAGGGAAACACAAATAAGAATTTTTGTGGGCAACAGGGCACTAGAATGGCATTACTCTCCACATATGAAAGAATTCAAGTTGTCAGCATAAAGTTATACAGAAAAAAAAAATTACTCAATGCAAAGACAAAGTGCAAACTCAAGAACTAAGTGTGGGCAAGCTTGAGAAAGAAAGATATAATGAATAAAATGCCCCTAACAAAACCATCCTAAGGCAGAGGTACTTATCTGAAGCTGTCTGGGAGGGTCTTAACTGACTATTCAAAAGTGGGTGGAGTTAGGGGCCAGACTCGAGTATCACCCATTTCTTTTTGGGAGATACCGAGTGTGTCATGGTGTCAGATGCATGATTGGAGTGGAGGTACCAGCCATGCTAATTTTATCATAATGACATTACAGTGTCATCTCAGAGTCAGAGCCTGCTGCCATGTTGGGTATTTCCTGTGGGTGCTTGTTCTAAATTGGCAACACTGTGGAACTTGTTTCCACTACATGAAAGGGGAGCTTGGAGGTGTGTGGAAGGTGGGCTGTGGTGCAGCATTTAGGTTTCTGCCTGCGATGCTGGCAACCCCCATCAGCGCATCAGTTAGAGTTCTGGCTGCTCTGTTTGGCTGGGAAGGCAGCTGGTAATGGTCTAAGTGATTGGGCCACTGCCACCTATGCAGGACACCTGGATGGAATTCCTTATTCCTGTTTTATTGTGGCCTTTGTTGCAATGAACCATTGGATGGGAGATATCTCTCTCCCTCACACCCCTTTTCTTTCTTAACTGTCATAAATAACCTATAACAAATTTTAAAAAAGAAAGGGAAGTTCAAGTGGTGCACAGTCAGGGGTTTAGATGGTGTACAGAAAGGTTTGTGTGGTGCAGATCTGGCTGTGACACAGGCTGGCTGGGCTGTCATGCGGGTACAGAATGCAGGTGCTATAGTAGCTGCCTGAATCCAACCTGTGGTGGGGAATTTCCAAATTTTTAATTGGGAGACTTGCAGTATTCTCCTTATTGTCATTTTGTTTTTTCTTATTTATTTATTTATATTTGCTTTTGGTGTTTTATTTATATAAAATTAAAATGCTTTTGAGGTATAAAATTGTACACATTTTGGGGTATTAGGTGTTTTATTACATGTATTAAAATAACTTCAAATGAAATTCAAATTCAGTTTTTAAAGGATTTATTTCTGTATCTGAAAGGTTGAGTTACAGGAGAAGAAGAAACTGACAGAGAGGAAGAGAGAGAGCAAGAGAGCAAGAGGGTGCTACCTTCCATCTGTAGGCTTACTCCACAAAAGGCTGCAAGGGCCGTCTGGACCAGAATGAGCCAGGGTCCTGGACCTCCATCCAGGCCTCTTGTTTAGGTAGCAGGGGCCCAAGCACTTAGGCCAGCTTCCTCAGCTTTCCCAGGCGCATTAACAGGGAGCTGGTTCAGAAGTGGAGCAACTGAGACTTAAAACAGCACTCCTGTGTGATGCTTGCCTTGCAGGTGGTCCTGCAATTCAAATTCCTTGGTAGGTATGCCCTGCCTAGCAAGGTTTACTGTTCCTTCGTGTACAACAGCCTCTTACTATCTTGAAACTGACAAGGAATTTTTCAGTGTTATAACTTTCCAGATGCAACAGTACTTCCTGTGGTAGTCTTGTCTTATTCTTCGTACTTCATCTTAAATGTCAGCTTTTTATATGGCTGTTTCCGTGTTAAACAGAATAAATTCCCCTCCCCCTTATTTTCTGTCTCATTACTTTATTTGTCACCATATTAGCATCAGTCACAAGTTATAATTGCCTATATTAAGCTGTTAACAGTTTTAATGTTTGACTCTTAAAATACATAAGGTCATTGAAGGGAAATTTTCATCCTATTGTGTGTGTGTGTGTGTGTGTTTTGTTAACTAAGCATCTCTTGCTTGTGGTTTAGAACCTGGAATCAAATAGGCATTCAGTAAAATTCTTAAGAATATGAATGATTGAATTAATTTTTGTTATTTTAGTTATTACAGCTAAGTCAGAGGTAAGACAAGGTAGGGGAAGTAAGTGATACATATCCTGTTGGAACATAAAGACTGATATTTTATTCTAGCCTAGAAATAGCTTCAACAATGGTTATGAAGTACTTTTTGCCTCTTTGTTGAGTCTCCCTGACCCTGGTCATGTGACTGATCTAGTGACATCTTTATTTACAAATGTTTAAATATTTTGTGGAAAATCCCAGTGAATTTAATTAAGCATGAATCTTGGACAAGCTCCAGATGCAGGTCTCAGGGCTATGTGAGGTTAGGAGATATACATCGTCCAGTGATTTTGGCCCCTTTTGGGGAGGATGCTGTACTCTTAAGATGCAATACAACTGTCTACAGATGAGCAATTACTTATTGCAAGAATGTTTTCCCAAAATACCACAAAAACATTTGGTCAGATGATCAAATATCTGAATAATTTTTCTTGTTTGAATTTACCAGAAAAGAAGTAAAATACTAGAGGCAAAATTTCATGGTAACATGACTAGTTGCTTATGCAGAGGTTGGGTTTGTTTATCTTGCTGCTGCGTTTACCTAATGTGGAATTTCTAATTTTTCTTTTTGTATATTATGATATACTATGACTTGCAAGTAATTATAATTTTATTAAATATTTAGAAGACTGTGAAGAAAACGGGCATGATCATGAGAAACCAAGTATGTACTAAAGAAGTAAAATCTCTCTGTGTCTCTGTCTTTTCATAAAATATGGAAAAGACATTTCTACATATTAATGCATCAGTTAAAAAGCTTTCTTTCAGACTCTGAATAAGGCTCCAAAGGTGAGAGAAACATGTAATAGTAGAATTTAGGCTTTTTAATTGTGTATATTTTCCTGTTATGTAGGACATTAATACTATTTGAATTTGGAAGAATGGGAATGTTGAAAGACTTCTCTAACTTAAAAAGGGCTTTGAAGCTCAAAAAAAAATTTAGTTTCTGATTACATTTCTGTCACTGAAAAATACATAATCATGGAAAAATTAACTGAATTATCTGGATCTGTTTATTCAACTGTAGAATTTGAACAACTCTCATATATTACCACAGATATCAATCTTATTCATTACACGTGGTGATACATGT
The DNA here is from genome assembly GCF_964237555.1 of Oryctolagus cuniculus. Lineage (NCBI taxonomy): Eukaryota > Metazoa > Chordata > Mammalia > Lagomorpha > Leporidae > Oryctolagus > Oryctolagus cuniculus. Next base: position 17,440,337 of record NC_091432.1, on the reverse strand, counting down.
GTCTATGTGTATATAGATCTATACGTATGAAACGTGTGAAAATCATAGCATTTGAAAAAATTTTGCAAAACTAATGCCAGGTGTTCTGGCACTGTTAGTATTTCCATTCATTAAATTTTCTTTTGTCTATTTCGATGGGACTTAGCAGATGAAAATTTCATTATCTTGCGTTTTTGCATTTCAGAGGGAAATAAACTTCTGATATATGTCAATGTGCACAAAATGGAGTGTTTATTCTTTAATCCATAATTTTCCAAGTACTGTAATATTACTTTCATATAGTTCAACTCACTAAATCCTCACAAAAAACCTAAGTAAATATATAGAATATTTTGTTTACACATCTGAAAAGTATAGCTCAGGGTGAGGACTTCCCAAAACATGAGTAACGTAAAACTATTTCTGCTTACATATAAACATACGTTTTATTTATGGATCATTAAGCCAAACACTATAAATCTATTTGATAATGTAGTAGAGTTAGATGAAAAGCCAACACAACATTTCTCTTCTTATGATGTGACTCCTGGCCTTTAAATCTTGATCCTAAATTAGTAATCAGAATCTCTGATATCTCAAAGTCTACTTTATATCTAAGGTATACCACAATGTAGGTTTTTGATTGAATCAATAAATAAAAATGTAGACGTCAATACACATTTCCCTAATATTTATATTTATTGTAGCATTACACTGCTTCTGATTTCTGAAATTACCATGTATTAAAATGAAATCAAGGAAATGGAAAAGCATAATGATATTTGAAGAACAAGACTGTCTAGAATAGGATAGATTTGGAATCTTCCAAGAAATGAATTTGGGAAGATGCATTGAACCAAATCATCAAGATTCCTGTAGGCAGTATAGAAATACTGTATTTTGTTGAAAGTAGAATGGGAAGTTACTGTAGGAGTTTTGAGCTGATGGTGATATGATCTGAATGAGATCTAAAAGGGATCATTTGGGCTATTTTGTGTGAGTAGATTATTTTAATCTGGAACATTAAAGTAATGAGAACCTGAAAGGGGCTATTAAAGTAGAGTGGAGGAAACTGGGAGGTGCTGAGGATGATATAATTTGGGGGTAATCTGAAGGTAGAGTTAGCACTTTTTTAAAATATATTAATGAATTATCTGAGTGGAATAGTGGAATGAAAGATCTTGTATGATATTTAGCATGAATAAAAATGTGGCAGGTGATATAATTTTAACATGTGAAAAACACTTGGGAAGGACCAGGTTAATAGAAATAATTTAAAGGGTTTTAGAAATAGTAAATGGTATCCAATTTGGGATGTCAATCTGGTGGCAAAGATCTATGAATAATTAGTTCTATGCACCTTGAATATGTGAATTACCTTCAGTGATTTTTAGCTGCTATAATTTAGTAAATTTATATGATACTTACCTCATGTATTCTATTTCTACCCGCTTTCAAGGTCATTACCACTTTTTCTCACTAGTTAAGTTAGATGCTCTACCTCTGAGAAGCCTTCTAATATTCTGGTATGATTAAGATGTCTTAGCTTTGTTACCCCTTAAAATAATGTGAATACTTTTATGACTGTTATTAACTTGGTTTGTCATTCTTTGAATGAATGATTATGTATCAAATCACTGAGTGTAGGGAGCCATTTCTCACCCCTCTTAATAATTTGCATGTTTTTAGCTGATTCAACATGAATAAATAAAAAATTAAACTTTTCATATATTTAGTGAATTTCCCGTTATTTTTAGGGAAACAATATCCTACATCTGAAATCAGCAGCTTTGAAAGAAGAGATGGAATCCAGGAACAATGTGACTTACTTTGTGCTCTTGGGCCTTACACAGAATGCACAGGGACAGAAAATACTTCTTGCTTTGTTCATGATCATCTACATTCTGACTGTGGTGGGGAACTTGCTCATTGTTGTGACTGTCTCTGTCAGTAAGACCCTGGGCTCACCAATGTACTTCTTTCTTGCCTGCTTATCCTTTATGGATGTCTTTTACTCCTCAGCCATTACTCCTAAATTGATTTCAGACTTGTTCTTTGGGAAACACACCATAAGCTTCCAATCATGTATGACCCAGCTCTTCATAGAGCACTTCTTTGGTGGATCAGGGGTCTTTATTCTGTTGGCAATGGCCTATGACCGCTATGTGGCCATCTGTAAGCCCTTGCACTATTTGGTTATCATGAGGCGATGGGTGTGTGTTGTGCTGCTGGTAGTGTCCTGGGTTGGAGGGTTTCTGCATTCAGTCATTCAACTCAGCACTATTTATGGGCTCCCATTCTGTGGCCCCAACATCATTGATCATTACATGTGTGACATGTACCCCTTATTGAGACTTGTCTGTACTGATACCTATGTCACTGGTCTCTTAGTGGTGGCCAATGGAGGTGTGATCTGCACTGTTGTGTTCCTGCTCTTACTCATCTCTTACGGTGTCATCTGGAACTCTTTAAAGAACCATAGTCAGGAAGGGAGACGGAAAGCTCTCCAGACCTGTGGTTCTCACATCACTGTGGTTGTTTTCTTCTTTGTTCCCTGCATTTTCATGTATGCAAGACCTGCTAGGACCTTCCCCATTGACAAATCAGTGAGTGTGTTTTATACAGTCATAACCCCCATGCTGAACCCCTTAATCTACACTCTGAGAAACTCAGAAATGACAAATGCCATGAAGAAACTCCGTGGGAGACAAGTATCATTGGATAGAACTTAAGTTTACCCTTTCCATGAAGACAGTCATTTCGCTTTTGGGCTCATCTCCTTGGACCCAAGAGACTTTTGAAAGCAGATTTTTCACATATTCCTTCAAAGATCTTATATTATTTATGCTTAAAGAATTAACCTTATGCTTGGTTTTTGAATAAATTTTTCTCTCTAGTAGGCTACTTAATGTTTTTATATCATTTCACATAGTATGTTATAATGCATATATGACTGATGGTTAATACACAATATTTAATGAACTATGGCCAACTTTTTTATAATTACAGTGATTTTAATAATTTTTATCTATTCATATTTAAAATTGTCTTTCAAATTTTTGCCTTTTTATTGCCTTTTTTATAATACAATTAGCAACTTTAATACTTTAATGCTATGTAGAAAATTCTGTTTACTCAAATTCAATTATATTACATATGAAATATTTAGTATGTAACACGTCTGTTTTATAAAATAAAACAAATGATAGTATAGCAAGAAAAGTATAGTGATATACAATTATGCAAATACAATTTTGTAAATTGTGTAAATAATAAAAACTCTATCAATCCTTCATTAATGTCATTCAGTGCTACTCCCAGAATGTTCACTATGAACTGTTTTGATTATTTAAATATTAAACTTTGTAAATGCAGGCATAATTATATCTAAGTATGTCTATATATGACACTGTGTATTAAAGTTTACATTTGAGTCATTTGAGGACTGTTTCATGTCTTTCTATACAGATCTGTTTGTTCTCAGATATTCTCATTAGCGATATTCTAAGTTTTCTAAAGCTGATGTGATGAGAGAGAGAGGAAGAAAAGGAGAGAGAGATAAAGATCTTCCATCTACTGGTTTACTCCTCAGGTGGCCACAATGGCTGGGTCTGGGCCAGGCCGAAGCCAGCAGCCAAGAAATTCTTCTGGGTCTTCCATGTGGGTACAGGGGCCCAAGCACTTGAGTCATCTTCTGCTGTTTTCCCAGGCACATTAGCAGGGAGTTGGGTTACAAGTGGAAAAGCTGGCCGGGGCTGTGGCTCAATAGTCTAATCATCCACCAGCGGCGCTGGCATACTGAGTTCTAGTCCCTGTCAGGGTGCCAGATTCTGTCCTGGTTGCCTATCTTCCAGTCCAGCTCTCTACTGTGGCCCGGGAGTGCAGTGGAGGATGGCCCAAAACCTTGGGCCCTGCACCCGCATGGGAGACCAGGAGAAGCACTTGGCTCCTGGTTTCGGATCAGTGTGGTCCACTGGCTGCAGCGCGCCAGCCACAGTGGCCATTGGAGGGTTAACCAATGGTAAAAGGAAAAACTTTCTCTGTCTGTCTCTCTCACTGTCCACTCTGCCTGTCAAAACACACACACACACACACACACACACACGAAGTGGAGAAGCCAACACTTGGACTGGCACCCATATGGAATGTCAGCACTATAGGCAGGGGATTAACTTTCTATGATAGAGCAGTATCCCTTGGAATTTATCTTAATGTAAGAAAATAAATAGGGGTGAAGTTTGATTTTCTAGATGAGTGTTTTTGTAGTTGTATAATTATATTTTTATTCTTGCTTGAAATCCCATTGCACTGTATTCTAAAGTCCCATATATACAATTCATGAATCTATTCTTTTTTTATATTTTTTAAAAGATTTATTTATTTATTTGAAAGTCAGAGTTACACAGAGAGAGAGGTCTTACATCTGGTGGTTCACACTCTAGATGGCTGCAATGGCCAGAGCTGTGCCCATCCGAAGCCAAGAGCCAGGAGCTTCTTCTGGGTCTTCCAAACAGGATCAGGGGCCCAAGGACATGGGTCATCTTCTACTGCTATCCCAGGCCATAGCAGAGAGCTGGATTGGAAGAGGAACAGCCGAGACTAGAACCGGCGCCCATATGGGATACCGGTGCTTCAGGCCAGGGCATTAACCCGCTGCACCACAGCGTCAGCCCCTTTTCTACATTTTTAAAAAGATTTATTTTATTGATATGAAAGGCAGAGTTATAGAGAGGACTTTGTTAGAGACAGAGAGGGAGCTTACATCTACTGGTTCACTCCCTAAATGGCTGCAATGGCTGGTGCTGGGCCAGGCTGGAGAGAGGAGCCCAGAGCTTCTTCCAGGTCACCCACATGGATGCAGAGACCCTAGTTCTTGGGCCATATCCTGCTGCTTTTACACGTGCATTAGTGGAGAGCTGGATAAGAAGCAGAGTAGCTAGGACTTGAACTGGTGTTCAAATGGGATGTAGGCATTGTAGGCAGTGGCTTTTACCCACCGTGCCACAATGCCGACTCATATTTTCTACATTTTTTGTTCCACTTAATGTATTATGCTTGTGTATTTCATGTATAATGCCTTTTTATAACCAAATATCCTTATAGTTGCTCCTTATTCTTTGAGAAAAATGCCTATTTTTGTGTTTGCATGTTTGTAAATTCAGTGTAAAATAAACTAGTCACAAAACAAAGGTCTGTAATTTTTAATGTGAATTATTTATTTATGGAAGTTCATATATCTCTATGTATTTGAAAATTGGCCTCCACGAAGAGCATATGTGTTTTTATTCAGTAAAGTCTCCTTTTATGATCTTCAGTAATTCTTCACATTCTTCTTGGCTGTGTTACTGATCCCTATAGATAACTTCTATGCCTCTTCCATGATGCTTAAAATGTTAACTGACACTTTTCTCGAAGGAATCAAAGCCAGACAAAAAACAAAAAAAAACTCTTCCAGGGAATGCATGACTGGGCCACTTTTCTAATTATCTTGGTTCTGTGAGATCATTCTACTGAGGGGATGGTCTGTGACACTATGTGGCCCTCACTGTGCTGCAGGATGATCAGGCATTGAAACACAAGTGTGTCCATCTCCAAGAAGAGATAGGAGCTACAGGCTCAGACCATGCGGAGTTTGAATCCTCATCACAGTCTGACTTCCTGTGTGACCCAGTGACAAGCCCACCTGTGTGCTATGAGCAATCCTTTGTTGAACCTCATCAATGTTGACAACTCCGTTCTCATGGTTGCTGCCAAGAGTGGGCTCATCTTCTCATTTTCTCCTTTTGATGTTCTCCTGTGAGGCCTTCCAATATAGGTTGAAATTTCAAATCATGGAGGAAATGCACAAAGCCCTCTCCATTGTGTCTTCCATGTGACTGTGGTCATTGTGTTCTTTGTGTACTACATTTTTGTGTGTCTACAGCACCCTGTGACCACTTCTCAAAAAAAAAAAAAAAAAAGAAATTGAGCTTTGGCAGTGTTATATCATGGTAACTCCTATGTTGAGCTGTTTAAGTTCCCAGAAATGCAGATATATTATGCTATGAAAAAGATGTAGATCTAAATGTAGTGTAATGGAGAAATATTCTAAACATAACATGACTGCATCCTTAGATGGTAAAGTGAAAAGAACATAGCATCTAAGATTCAGGGCCAAGTATTGTACTGATGCCTGAATATGTTGGTTCTGAATTAGATGCCTTTTGATGTAAAAGTGAAGAGGTAAATCATTTTTCATTAAGAATATCCTATTTAGATATTTCTATCACTCATTTTGCAGCTAATCCTCAGTGTACTTTGAAAGGCTTAAAGGACTTTGTAGATGGGCAGATTCCCAGGATACAGCTCCACACATTCTAGTGCAGTAGACAGGTTTTCAAATGGTGATGTGCTTTCAGCATATGAAGTACATCTTTGCCTGGACTTTGAGCAACATTCCCAGAGATCATTTGCATATCCTGAGACTATTAATGGATTCAATACATTTAGGAAGAATCCTTCACAGTAGATTCTTTGAGCTCATGAAATTCTCAATATTTATTTTCATAGAAAAGTTGTTAATTTGAAATCAGAAAAAATTTCAAATATTGTAGAAAATTAGAACAGTTTTAGGCATTCATTCTCTTTTTTCTCTTTCTGTATTTTCTGATACTGGAACATCTGGTATGGTTCTTTTGCTTTTTCTTCCTAAACACTAAAATTGGATCATTTATTGCTCCTGTATTATTTGGAGCAGAACTCAATAACATTGTCATTTTAATTAGTCATTTCCATAAGAATCTTATTTTTAGTGTTTTTCCTGTTTACAGGGAGATTGTGGATCATTACCATATGCACAATTTTAGGAATGGCTGATGGGTTTAGTCTATGACCATGGTTGAGAGTCTATTGTTTGAGGAAGACAATCTTGAAGAAAATCCTACCTTTCTCATTTATAATGTGAATATTTGGAAATCAATGCCCCTTAAAGTTTCAGATGAAGGGGAATAATAGAGTTACATCAAATGAAATGATCTAAGTACACTCCCAGTGGAACTAAATACTCATAATATTAGTTATGAAGACCAACTCATATTAACCTAAAATTAAAATAGACACATTCAACTGCATAAGGCAATTAGCTAATTTTTTAAAGGGTTATAAATAATCTCTCTCTCCGTGCTGTGAGGAAGAATACATAAGCACTGACTGTACTTCATGGAGTTCTTGATGGCAACAAGAACTCCTACCCCTTGGCCATACCTGAATCCATTTCTCCTCTTCTCTGATCCACTGGTCCCATCCTTCTGAGGACTTGTAGTTATTATAGTTATCAGTCTTATTTTTCTTGTCCATGCTCTTTGTGTGTAAAAATCATTTTACTCTGATTTTGATGTCAACATACCATGCAGTCAGAATACATAAAGACAAATAAAGGATTTGTTTTCAAGTAGTGTTACTACTGTGCTTAGCACCTCAAACAAAGGTTGGCCCCAAATAAATCTTAATAAGTATTTGATGAACAAATTGCTATCACAACTTCTTACCCCATTAAAGAGTAATTATTCTTGGGAAAAGGATGCTTACTAAGTAAATGCTTCTGACAGTGATGACTTTTCATTTTTGTGATAAATAGAAATGGAGATATTTTGCTCAGTTTGGTAGACACAGTATATACGCTTTCTTTTTTATTTATTTTTTATTTATTTTTTTTAACTTTTATTTAATGAATATAAATTTCCAAAGTACAGAATATGGATTACAATGGCTTCCCCCCCATAACGTCCCTCCCACCTGTAACCCTCCCCTTTCCCACTCCCTCAACCCTTCCATTCACATCAAGATTCATTTTCAATTCTCTTTATATACAGATGATCAGTTTAGCATACATTAATCAAGATTTCAACAGTTTGTTCCCACACAGAAACATAAAGTGAAAAATACTGTATGAGTACTAGTTATAGCATTAAATCTCAATGTACAGCACACTAAGGACAAAGATCCTACATGAGGAGTAAGTGCACAGTGACCCCTGTTGTTGACTTAACAAATTGACACTCTTGTTTAGGGCATCAGTAATCACCCTAGGCTCTTGTCATGAGCTGCCAAGGCTATGGAAGCTCCCTGAGTTCACCGACTCTGATCATATTTAGACAAGGCCATGGTCAAAGTGGAAGTTCTCTCCTCCCTTCAGAGAAAGATACCTCCTTCATCAATGACCCATTCTTTCACTGGGATCTCACTCGCGGAGATGTTTCATTTAGTTTTTTTTTTTTTTTTCCCCGAGAGTGTCTTGGCTTTCCATGCCTGGAATAGTCTCATGGGCTTTTCAGCCAGATCCGCATGCCTTAAGGGCTGATTCTGAGGGCAGAGTGCTGTTTAGGACATCTGCCATTCTGTGGGTCTGCTGTGTATCTTGCTTCCCATGTTGGATCATTCTCTCCCTTTTGCATTCTATCAGCTAGTATTTGCAGACACTATTCTTGTTTCTGTGATCCCTTTGGTTCTTAGTCCTATCATTATGATCAATTGTGAACAGAAATTGATCACTGGGACTAGTGAGATGGCATTGGTACATGCCACCTTGATGGGATTGAATTGGAATCCCCTGGTATGTTTCTAACTCTACCATTTGAGGTAAGTCAGCTTGAGCATGTCCCGAATTGCACATCTCTTCCTTCTCTTATTCCCACTCTTATATTTAACAGCGATCACTTTTCAGTTGAGTTTCAGCACTTAAGAAGAATTGTGTATTGATTACAGTATTCAACCAAAAGTATTAAGTAGAACAAACAAACAAAATATACTAAGAGGGATTACATATTAAGTTGCTCATCAACAGTCAGGGTGAGTGCTGATCAAGTCACCGTTTCTCATAGTGCTCATTTCACTTTAACAGGTTTCCTTTTTGGTGCTCAGTTAGTTGTCACCTATCAGGGAGAACAAGTGGTATTTTCCCTTTGGGATTGGCTTATTTAACTCAGCATAATGTTTTCCAAATTCCTAACAGGGATCACTTTTCAGTTAAAATTTAAACACCTAAGAATAATTGTGTGTTAAGTACAGAGTTCAACCAATGGTACTAGAACAAAAAAAATACTAAAATGGATAAAGTATTACATTGTACATCAACTGTCAGGACGAGAGCTGATCAAGTCAAAATTTGTATTAACACGGAGGCTAGTGCTGTGGTGTAGTAGGCTAAGCCTCTGCCTGCTGTGCTGCCAACCCATATGGATGCTGGGTCGTGTTCTGACTGCTCCTCTTCTGATCCAGCTCTTTTGCAGTGTCTTGGGAAGCAGTGTAAGATGGCCCAAGTGCTTGGACCTCTGTACCCACATGGAAGGCCTGGGTTGAACTCATTGCTCCTGCCTTTGAGTTGGCCCATCTCTGCCATTGTAGCCATTTGGGAAGTAATCAGTAGATAGAAAATCTTCCTGTTTTTTTTTCTCTCTCTCTGTCTGTAACTCTTCCTCTCCAATAAATAAATAAATTTTTAAAAAATTGTATTACTAATAATTGTACATATTGATGGGCTACAGTGTAACATTTAATACATTTACATAATGTATATTGATCAAATCAGGGTATTCAACATTTTCCCTTCTTCAACATTACATTATGATTAGGGTCTTTCACTTCCTTTGTTCTCTTTGCCAATAATATGTGTAGAATGTTACTGTGATTGATAGTTTTTTGATTATTATTAGAAAATTTGATTATTGAAACATTTCTTATCATTTGAAAACTTTTGATTATTATTGGAAAATTAGTGCTTTTATTTAACTCTTTTTTGATACTCATTATCCAAATCATTCTATCCAGGCTACCCTTCTCTACCTATAGGAATCATTATTCTGTGTTCAGAGTGAATATTTTTAAGCCTCCACATGTAAAGGATAGCATGCAGTATTTGTATTTTTGTGCCTGAATTATTTTCAAAATTATGTCCTCCAATTCAATACATTTTGCTGCAAGTGATACGATTTCATTCTTTTATGTGCGTGACTGAATACTATTCCAATGTGTAAATTTATATATACCATACATATTTATCCATTCATCTGATGATGGGTACTTTGGATGATTCTTTCATATGATGATTTCATGTATTTTGGATCTATTTATTTATTTATTTATTTTAACTTTTATTTAATGAATATAAATATCCAAAATACAATTTATGCATTACAATGGCTTCCCCCACATACCGTCCCTCCCACCCACTACCCTCCCCTTTCCCACTCCCTCTCCCCTTCCATTCACATCAAGATTCATTTTCGATTATCTTAATATACAGAAGATCAGCTTAGTATACATTAAGTAAGGATTTCAACAGTTTGCTCTCACACAGAAACATAAAGTGAAAAATAATAGATGATTTTTTTAAAATGATGATGAAATCAGATCAGACCTATATTCATAATATATTTAAGTTCTATTTCTAATATTTTAAAAAAATTTACAGATAGAGTTAGCAGTGTGTGAGAGAGAGAGAGAGACAGAGAGAAAGGTCTTCCTTTCGTTGGTTCACTCCCCAAATGGCTGCCACGGCCGGAGCTATGCCGATCTGAAACCAGGAACCAGGTGCATCCTCTTAGTCTCCCATATGAGTGCAGGGGCCCAAGCCCTTGTGCCATCCTCCACTGCTTTCTGGGGCCACGGCAAAGAGCTGGACTGGAAGAGGAGCAACCGGGACTAGAACCGGGCACCCGTATGGAATGTCAGTCCCACAGGTGGAGGATTAACCAAGTGAGCCTCAGTGCCGGCTCCTCTAATTTTTTTTTTTCAAAGAATCTCTATTCTGTTTTCCACAGTGGATGTAATAATTTACTTCCTCACCAGCTTTGTGTAAGAGTTCCCCATTCTCCATTTCTCAGCAATATTTGATTTTATGTGTTTTGGTAATCATTCTAAATAGGGTGAGGTGATATACCATTGGTGTTTTGATGGTATTTTGCTGACGATGTGTGATATTATGCCATTTTGCATACATAGGGCATTTGTATATTTCACAGTTCTTATCTGAAGATGCAGAATCATATCTAGCATGTTTAAGAAGAATCAATTTATTATATGAAATTCATTACTCAAAACAAAGAAAAAGTGCACAATCAAGAACTGTATTTGGGCAACCTTGAGAGAAAGAGAGAAAGAATGAACCAAAACCCCCCTGTCAAACCTGGGACTGTCCCTTTATATATCATGAGGCTTGATGTGGTCCGCAGGTGTCTGTGCAGAGGCTACATTACCTATCAAAAGTGTGTGGAGTTAGGAGGCAGGCTCCAGTACCACCCATTTCTGTATCCTTTTTGGGAAACATCAAGTCATGGTGTCAGATGCATGATTGGAGTGGAGGTACCAGCCATGCTAATTTTATCATAATGACATTACAGTGTCATCTCAGAGTCAGAGCCTGCAGCCATGTTGGGTATTTCTTGTTGGTGCTGGTTCCACATTGGCAACATCGTGGAACTTGTTTCCACTACATGAAAGGGGAGCTTGGAGGTGCATGGAAGGAGGGCTGTGGTGCAGCATTTAGGATTCCCCCTGCGATGCTGGCAACCCCCATCCGAGCATCACTTAGAGTTCTGGCTGCTCCGCTCTGCTGGGAAGGCAGCTGGTAATGGTCCAAGTGATTGGGCCACTGCCACCTATGTGGACAGCTGGATGGAATTCCTTCTTCCTAGTTTATTGTGGCCACTGGGGAATGATTCACTGGATGGGAGATTTCTCTCTCCTCCCTCTGTCTCTCTGCCTTTGAAATAAATTTTGAAAAGAAAGGGAAGTTCAGGTGGTACACAGTCAGGGTTAGATGGTTTAGAGAAGGGTTTGGGTGGTGCAGTCCTGGCTGTCACACAGGCTGGTTGTGGCTTTTGTGCTGGTGAGGAAGCAGCGACTGCCTGAAGTTGCAATGTGTTGGAAATTCCCAAGTTTTAAATTGAGAAACCTGCCATATTTTCCTATTTTCATGTTTTCTTATTTACTTATTTAACTTTGATATTTTCAGTTTATTTATTCATTTAAAAAATCCGAACATTTTTGAGATTTACAACTGTAAACGATATGGAGTATTTGATGCTTCACAGATGTTTCATTACATGTATTAAAATAATTTCAATTGAAATTCAAAACTTGAAAAGGATTTATGTATTCATTTGATAGGAAGTTACATAGAGAGGAGGAAACAAGAGTTGGAAAGGGAGAGAGAGAGAGAAAGGTCTGCCATCTACAGGTTCACTCTGTAAATGACAGCAATGTGGTCCAGGTCTGGGCAAGGCTGAAGCCAGGAGCCTGGACTTCCATCCTGGTCTCTCACTTGGGTCTCAGGGGCCCAAATATTTGGCCCATCTTCCACAGCTGTCCCAGGCGCATTAGTAGGGAGCTGGATCAGACATGGGACTAAACTAATGGGACTAATCAGACATGGGAGCAACTGGGACTGAAATCAGCACTCATAGGGGATGCTGGCCTTGCAGGTGGCACTGAAATTCAAATTCTTTAGGAAAGTCTTCCCTGCCTGGCCGGGTTTACTGTTCTGTCTTACCTTTGTATTACCATTCATGTACAATAGCCTCTCATTGTCTTGAGATTGCCAAACTGTTTTCAGTGTTTGAGTTCTCCAGATGTAAATGTCCTTCCTTTAGTCTCTTCTTATTTTTTGTACTTCTATTACCTGTCAGCTTTTGAATAAGGCCATTTCCATTTTATACAGAGTCCATTCTGCCCCTTTATTTTCTGTCTCATTACTTTATTTGTCAAGCTATTAGCATTGGTCCCAAGTTGTGATTGCCTATATTAAGCTGCTCCCATTTTTAATGTTTGACTCCCTTATAAGACTTAAGGTCACTGAAAGCAAAACGTTAATCCTAATATTATTTTTCTGTTTTGTTAACTCAGTATCTCCAGCTTGTGGTTAGAATCTGAATCATGTAGGCACTTCGTAAAATTCTTAAGAATTTGAATGATTTAATCGATTTTCAGTTATTACAGCCACATCAGTGATAAGACAAAGTAGGGGAGGGAAGTGATACATATCCTGTTGGAACATAAAGGCTGATATGTTATTCTCAACTAGAAATAGCATCAACAATGGTTCTGAGCGTTTCTTACCTCCTAGTTGAGCCTCCCTGACGCTGGTCATGTGATTGGTATGATAACGTCTTTATATACAATTGTTTAAATATTTTGTGGAAAATCCCAGTGAATTTAATTAAGCATGAACTTTGGCCAAGCTCCAGATGCAGGTCTCAGGGCTATGTGAGGTTAGGAGATATAAGTTATCCTGTGCTTTTGGACCCTGTTGGAGAAGATGCTATACTCTTCAGGTGTGATACAACTGTTTCCAGACAAGCAATTACTTATTGCAAGAATGCTATCTCAAATACCACAGAAAAGTTTGGCTTGCAACAAAATTGAATGAGATGGGTTAAATATCTGAATGAAATTTTTCTTCCTTGAATTTGGAAGGAAAGAAGTCAGACAATAAAGGAAACATCTCCTGGTAACATGACTGGTTGTTCTCTTCTTATGCAGACTGTTAATCAAGATCTATAAATAATTACTTCTATCCACTTTGAGTTTCTAAATTACCTCCAAAGATTTCTCACGTGTTATAATTTAGTTTGTTACATTTTGTTTGTTTATTTTGTTCAGGAATTTACTGATTGCGGACTCTTTAATTTTTCTTTTTATGTGATCTGATGCCTTTTAGTAGGTGTCCAACGCAAGTCATTATAATTTACTCAAATATTTAGATGATGTAAGAAATTGGGCAGAGTCATGAGAAACCAAATATGTACTGAAGGAGGAAAGTATCTCTCTCTCTGGCCAAAACATGGAAGACACATTTCCTTGTCCTAAGGCGTCAGTTACAAAGCTCTCCATCAGGCTCTGAGGAAGCCTCCAAAAGGTGAGAAAGTGGCAGTTAACAGAAGAATTTAGAGATTTTCATGTGTGTATTTTCCTGGTATGTAGGAAATTATACTGTTTGACTTTGCAAGAGTGGACATGTTGAAAAACTGCTGATTTTCCAAGATCTTTGAAGGTCAAGGACGTTTAGTTTCTTATTCCACTTCTGTCACTGAAAAGTATATGAGTGTGGCAAAATTTACTGAATTTCCTGAGCTGTTTCTTCACATGTAAAGGGGGGACAACTATCATATATTAGCACAAGTATCATATTTATGCTTTATGTGATGATATTTGCATGTCTATGAATATAAACCTATTTGTATGAAACATACATGTGAGAATCACATAGCAGCTTGCAGAGTTTTGCAAAACTAATGCTAGGTGTGCTGGCAATGTTAGCATTTCAACTCACTAAATTTTGTTTTATCTATTTTAATGGAACTGATAAGGTGAAAATGTTTTGTTCTCTAGTGATTTTGCATTTCAGAGGGATATAAATTTGTGAGAGATATATACACATACATATATATATATATATATACACACCAGTTTGCACAAATGGAATTTTCATGTTTTCTCCATAGCATTCAAGAACAGTAATAAACACTTTCCTATGTTTCATCACATTAGACCCTCAAAAAAATGTTTAGAATACTTTGTCAATGTTCAGAATAAATTCATTCACAAATCTGCAAAGTATAGCTCAGAACGATAGTTCTGAAAATTTGAGTACAGTAAAACGTTTCTGCTTACATATTAAACATGTTTTATTTAGGGATCATTGCTACAAGCAGTATACATCCTTTTGTTAATGTAGTAGAACTAGTTAAAAAAGTGATTCCAGAGCAAGCACAATGTTTCTCCTCTTATGATGTGATGCCTGGCTTTTAAATGTTTTTTTTTTTTTTTTTTTTTTTTTTTTTTTTTTTAAATAAGTCAGAATTACACAGAGAAAGAAGGAGAGGCAAAGAGAGAAAGAGCGGTCTCGCATCCACTGGTTCACTCCCCAATCGGCCTCAACGGTTGGAGCTATGCTGATCAGAAGCCAGGAGCTTGGAGCTTCCTTGGGTCTTGGTACTTGGGCCATCTTTACTTCTTTCCCAGGCCTTTGCAAAGAGATGGATTGGAAGTGGAGCAGCCAGGACTTGAACCAGTGCCCATATGTCATGCAGGCACTGTAGCGGTGGCTTTACATGCTACACCACAATGCTTGCCCCATAAATCGTGATCCTAAATGAGTTAGCAGTATCTCTGATGTCTCAAAGTCCACTTTATTTCAAAGGCATACAACAATGTAGGTTTTTGATTGAATTAATAAACATTTAGACTTCCAATACACATTGCCATAATATTATTATAGCACACTGCTATAGCACACTGAAATTACCATGTATTGAAATAAATTTGGGAATATGGCTTTGATCTAAAGCATCAATATTTCTGTAGGCAGTATAGAAATACTGTATTTTGTTGAAAGTAGGATGGAAATTTTTGTAGGGGTTTTGAGCCAAGGGTGGTATGATCTGAATGAGATTGAAATGGGATCATTTGGGCTGTGTCATGTGAGTAGATTATTGCACTCTGGAACATTAAAGTAGTGGGAACCTAAAGAGGCTATTAGAGTAGAATGGTGGAAACTGGGATGTACTGAGGATGATAAAATTTGGAGGTGATTTGAAGGTAAGCGTTAGCAATGTTTTTAAAATGTGTTGAAAATAATCTGAGTGGAAGAGCAGAATGAAAGGTATTGTATGATTTTTAGCATGAATAATAATGTGGCAGGCTATATAATTTAATTATGTAGAAACTAGTTAGGAAGAAAGAGGTTAATGGCAACATTATGAAGAGTCTAGAAATAGAAAATTGATACCCATTTTGAGATGTCAATCTGGGTGGCAAAGATCTATGAATAGTTAGTTCTATACACCTTGAATATGTGAATTATCTTCAGTGATTTTTAGTTGTTATAATTTAGTAAATGTATATGATACTTCCCTTGTGTAATTCTATTTTTGCCCTTTTTCTAGTTCATTCTCACTTTTTCAAATACTCAAGTTAGATGCACTTCCTCTGAGAATGCTTCTAATATTCCAGTATGATTAAGATGTCTTAGCTTTGTTACCCCTTAAAATAATGTGAATACTTTTATGACAAATATTAAATTGGTTTGTCATTCTTTGAATGAGTGATTAGGTATCTAGTCACTGAGTGTAGGAGGCCATTTCTCACCCCTCTTGATATTTTGCATGTTTATAGCTGATTCAACATGAATTGACCCTCATATGCATTTTTAGAGAATGACTAAATAAAATATTAAAATTTTCATATATTTAGTGGATTTCCTGTTATTTTTAGGGAAACAATATCCAACATTTGAAATCAGCAGCTGTGAAAGAAGAGATGGAATCCAGGAACAATGTGACTTACTTTGTCCTCTTGGGCCTTACACAGAATGCACAGGGACAGAAAATACTTCTTGCTTTGTTCTTGATCATCTACATTCTGACTGTGGTGGGGAACTTGCTCATTGTTGTGACTGTCTCTGTCAGTAAGACCCTGGGCTCACCAATGTACTTCTTTCTTGCCTGCTTATCCTCTATGGATGTCTTTTACTCCTCAGCCATTACTCCTAAATTGATTTCAGACTTGTTCTTTGGGAAACACACCATAAGCTTCCAATCATGTATGACCCAGCTCTTCATAGAGCACTTCTTTGGTGGATCAGGGGTCTTTATTCTGTTGGCAATGGCCTATGACCGCTATGTGGCCATCTGTAAGCCCTTGCACTATTTGGTTATCATGAGGCGATGGGTGTGTGTTGTGCTGCTGGTAGTGTCCTGGGTTGGAGGGTTTCTGCATTCAGTCATTCAACTCAGCACTATTTATGGGCTCCCATTCTGTGGTCCCAACATCATTGATCATTTTGCGTGTGACATGTACCCCTTACTGAAACTTGTCTGTACTGACACCTATGTCATTGGTCTCTTGGTGGTGGCCAATGGAGGTGTGATCTGCACTGTTGTGTTCCTGCTCTTACTCATCTCTTATGGTGTCATCTGGAACTCTTTAAAGAACCATAGTCAGGAAGGGAGACGGAAAGCTCTCCAGACCTGTGGTTCCCACATCACTGTGGTTGTTCTCTTCTTTGTTCCCTGAATTTTTATGTATGCAAGACCTGCTAAGACCTTCCCCATTGACAAATCAGTGAGTGTGTTTTATACAGTCATAACCCCCATGCTGAACCCTTTAATCTACACTCTGAGAAACTCAGAGATGACAAATGCTATGAAGAAGCTTTTAGGTAGAAAAGTCTCGTCGTGTAGAACTTAAGTTTTGCAGTCTGAGGGTGGCCGATGCGGCTGGCTCAATTAAGATGAGGCTTCTGTTGCTTTGCCTGGCGGCAGCATCGGTAATAGCCCAGAGAGGCTTCCGCCAACCTGGGGGTCATGCCCAGCAAGAGATTAAAGATGCAGTATGTACAGGCTGCCGCTTATTTTCAAGATCTGTGTTTCCTTAGGGTATAGGTTGGTGTTTGAGGAGTACCTGCAGGTTATTAGGCAGCAGTACCTAGCCTTATGAGTTTAAGGAGAGAATTACCTCCCTCAACCAGTATATAGACACATGCATCTTTCTTGTCATTTTCAAAGTAGTATTAATAGGCTTAATCATTGTTGGCAAAGATCCTTTTCCCTCTTTGGCATGCAAGCTCCTAGCATCTGGCAGTGGGGCCAGGAAAATATGGTCTATGCATGTATGGATGGTTTTCTTCTTGAGCAACATGATTGAGAACCAGCATTTGTCAACAGGTGCATTTTGAGATAATTTTAAATGTTGTACCTGTATGGTCTAAGCTGGAATCTGGTCACTTTCCATCCATGCAACAACTTAACTTGTTCAAATTCCAGACAATGAAATGAAACTCAATGAGCAAATGAATTCAATCCCACACCATTGGTCATAGCCCCAACCAATCAGCTTTGAAAACTCTTGCATTAAGGGATTTTGCAAGAGCAGCGTGACTGACATTATGAAGGCCTGTACTGAAGACAGCAAGTGTTAGTACAGACCAGATGCTTTTTTGACAGGCTCGTTGTATCTCTTGAAAACCTCAATGCAAGATGGTTTTTCAGTGCTAGTACATTTTGGAATTCAGCACATTCCATGGAGTGCAGTAATGCTGTATAGTTTTCTGCCCCCTCCCAAATTCATCCAGGTAATAGTCTTTTTTTAAAATGCAGACATTAGTTGCGACTTTCTTAGTCATTTGTAAAAGTAGATAATTGTGCTACAATTTTACTTATTTCAAAGAAATAAGTAAATCTGTGGTCCTTTTATATGAATTTTCATTTTTTTTGATTTAAAAATCAGTCCTTTTGGGAATGTAGACAGATTTCCCATATTCTCATATAATTTATAAGAGTCCAATGAGACATCTCTAATTTGGCCATGTGCAATTTATGTTGTTTTCAAAATACTGCTAATTTTGAACAGTGCATTATACAATATTATAGGGGGAAAGCTAATATTCAGAGTAGTCTACCAATTTGTGTGTGTGTGTGTGTATGCATATGTGTGTGTTAAGGAAATAAAGTAAACTATAATATAATTTTATTATATTCCTATCATTTTATATTTATTGCTTATATATTGATATTTTTAAAATTGTTGCTTATAAATTTGTTTACACATGTCTATGAACAATTATATTAATTAGAAGATCATAGAACATGCCAGCAATTTGGCTAATATTATTAGACTTTTTACTACAATAGCCATTACAGAAGAAATTATTTGTTATGTTAAAAAATGCTAGTAAAGCATTGCTTTATACTTCATTATCTAAGGTGTGCAAGACAAATATGCTTGGAATATAAATGACATTATTGGCTTATGGCAATAGCATTATTAATGATAACAATTGGTCAGCCTTTACAGTGATTTAAATGTCACAGGGGTCCCAGTGATAGGTCTCATTTTGAATGTTAACTTTGGCTAACTGGAAAGCATTCTGTTATTGTCATCATTTAAAATAACTCAGATTTTAAAATTAACCCACAGAATTTTTAAACATGGTTTGATATTCTGAAGCTTTTACTTATTTATCTTTCAAATCTCTTTTGGTAGAAATAAGTGAGGAATTGTAAAGTTCGGGCATTTACTTCTTTAGAATTGTGAAAATAAAGTTTTATAATGCTGAAAAACAACTTAAGTTTCTTCATCTCCATGAAGACAGTCTTCGAATTCTGGGGTCATCTCCTTGGACCCAAGAGTCCTTTGAAAATTTGTTTTCTTCCAAAAATTTATGTTAATTATGCAAATAACTTCATGTTTGTATTATGAATAACAACTTGTTCCCTCTCTGGTAAGCTTTTTAATAGTTTTGTATATTGTCTCAGCTAGGAAGTCATAAAACATCTATATCTGATAGTCGATACACACTGTTTAGTTAACCAGTGGGTACAATTTTCAGTTACATTGATTATTAATAATTTTATTCATTCTTATTGAAAATTTTCTTTCTAAGTATTAGTTTTATCTATAGTTATTTGAGCCTTTATATTGACCTTTTATTAAATAGTTAAGATCTTTTGTGGTGTGAAGATAATTCTCTACAATCAGATTCTGTTGTATACATATGAAATATTTGGCTAGTGATACTTCTGTTTTGTAAAATAAGACAAACTATAGTATAACAAGAACAATAAAATCCCATTTAATTGTGTAATAAAAGTAAACTTCCATTCATCTTTCACTAATGTCATCCTATTTTACTCCCAGAGTAAACATTTTATGCATAATACTTTTGTCTTACCTATAAGGCTTGTAGCCCCTCAATTTTTTTTAGAAACATGCTTATTTTTGGGAATGCATGTTTTCAAATTCAGTGTAAACTAGTCACAAAACTAAGTTCAGTTATTTTGGATGTGATTTTATTTATGGAACAATATATATCTCTATAGATTTGAGAAGTGCTGTCCATGAAGAGAAGTGTTTTTATCTAGTCAGGTCTCCTTTTATATTCCCCAGCAGTTCTTTACAAATTTTGGCTGTGTTACCGATCCCCTATAGATAACTGCTGTGCTTCTTCCATGATCCTTAAAATGCTAACTGACACTTTTCTCTAAGGAAACAACAACAACAAGAAAAATCTCTTCCAGGGAATGCATGATGGGCCGCTTTTCTAGTACCTCTTGGTTCTGCTGAGATCATTCTACTGAGGGATGGTCTGTGACACTATGTGGCCCTCACTGTGCTGCAGGATGACCATGCACTGATACATGTGTGTCCATCTCCAAGAAGAGATAGGAGCTACAGGCTCAGGCCATGCCGAGTTTGAATACTCATCACAGTCTGACTGCCTGTGTGACCCAGTGACAAGCCCACCTGCTTGCTATGAGGAATCCTTTGTTGAACCTCATCTATGTCGACAACTCTATTCTCATGGTTGCTGCCAAGAGTGGGCTCATCTTCTCATTTTCTCCTTTTGATGTTCTCCTGTGAGGTCTTCCAATACAGGTTGAAATTTCAAATCATGGAGGAAATGCACAAAGCCCTCTCCACTGTGTCTTTCATGTGACTGTGGTCATTGTGTTCTTTGTGTACTGCATATTTGTGTGTCTACAGCACCCTGTGACCACTTCTCAAAAAAAAAAAAAAAAGAAATTGAGCTTTGGCAGTGTTATATCATGGTAACTCCTATGTTGAGCTGTTTAAGTTCCCAGAAATGCAGATATATTATGCTATGAAGAAGATGTAGATCTAAATGTAGTGTAATGGAGAAATATTCTAAACATAACATGACTGCATCCTTAGATGGTAAAGTGAAAAGAACATAGCATCTAAGATTCAGGGCCAAGTATTGTACTGATGCCTGAATATGTTGGTTCTGAGTTTGATGCCTTTTGATGTAAAAGTGAAGAGGTAAATCATTTTTCATTAAGAATATCCTGTTTAGATATTTCTATCACTCATTTTGCAGCTAATCCTCAGTGTACTTTCAAAGGCTTAAAGGACTTTGTAGATGGGTAGATTCCCAGGATACAGCTCCACACATTCTAGTGCAGTAGACAGGTTTCAAATGGTGATGTGCTTTCAGCATATGCAGTAGATCTTTGCCTGGACTTTGAGCAACATTCCCAGAGATCATTTGCATATCCTGTACTATTAATGGATTCAATTCATTAAGGAAGAATCCTTCACAGCAGATTCTTTGAGCTCATGACATTCTCAATATTTATTTTCATAGAATAGTTGTTAATTTGAAATCAGAAAAAATTTCAAATATTGTAGAAAATTAGAACAGTTTTAGGCATTCATTCTCTTTTTTCTCTTTCTGTATTTTCTGATACTGGAACATCTGGTATGGTTCTTTTGCTTTTTCTTCCTAAACACTAAAATTGGATCATTTATTGCTGCTGTATTATTTGGAGCAAAACTTAATGACATTGTCATTTTTAGTAGTCATTTACATAAGATTCTTATTTTTAGTGTTTTTCCTGTTTACAGGGAGATTGTGGATCATTACCATATGCACAATTTTAGGAATGGCTGATGGGTTTAGTCTATGACCATGGTTGAGAGTCTATTGTTTGAGGAAGACAATCTTGAAGAAAATCCTACCTTTCTCATTTATAATGTGAATATTTGGAAATCAATGCCCCTTAAAGTTTCAGATGAAGGGGAATAATAGAGTTACATCAAATGAAATGATCTAAGTACACTCCCAGAGGAACTAAATACTCATAATATTAGTTATGAAGACCAACTCATATTAAACTAAAATTAAAATAGACACATTCAACTTGCATAAGGCAATTAGCTAATTTTTTAAAGGGTTATAAATAATCTCTCTCTCCGTGCTGTGAGGAAGAATACATAAGCACTGACTGTACTTCATGGAGTTCTTGATGGCAACAAGAACTCCTACCCCTTGGCCATACCTGAATCCATTTCTCCTCTTCTCTGATCCACTGGTCCCATCCTTCTGAGGACTTGTAGTTATTATAGTTATCAGTCTTATTTTTCTTGTCCATGCTTGTTTGTTTGTAAAAGTCATTTTATTGGCCGACGCCACGGCTCACTAGGCTAATCCTCCACCTAGTGGCGCCAGCATACCAGGTTCTATTCCCGGTTGGGGCGCCGGATTCTGTCCTGGTTGCCCCTCTTCCAGGCCAGCTCTCTGCTATGGCCAGGGAGTGCAGTGGAGGATGGCCCAGGTGCTTGGGCCCTGCACCCCATGGGAGACCAGTAAAAGCACCTGGCTCCTGGCTCCTGCCATCGGATCAGCGCAGTGCGCCGGCCGCAGCGCGCCTGCCGCGGCGGCCAAGGAGGGTGAACCAATGGCAAAGGAAGACCTTTCTTTCTGTCTCTCTCTCACTGTCCACTCTACCTGTCAAAAAAAAAAAAAAAAGTCATTTTACTCTGATTTTGATGTCAACATACCATGCAGTCAGAATACATAAAGACATAAAATAAAGGATTTGTTTTCAAGTAGTGTTACTAGTGTGCTTAGCACCTCAAACAAAGGTTGGCCCCAAATAAATTTTAATAAGTATTTGATGAACAAATTGCTATCACAACTGCTTACCCCATAAAAGAGTATCTATTCTTGGGAAAAGGATGCTTACTAAGTAAATGCTTCTGACACTGATGGTTGTTCATTTTTGTGATAAATAGAAATGGAGATATTTTGCTCAGGTTGGTAGACAAGTATATACGCTTTTTTAAATTTATTTTTTATTTATTTTTTTAACTTTCATTAATGATTATAAATTTCCAAAGTACAGCTTATGGATTACAATGGTTTCCCCCAAAATGTCCCTCACACCTGCAACCAACCCTTTCCCACTCCCTCAACCCTTCCATTCACATAAAGATTCATTTTCGATTCTCTTTATATACAGAAGATCAGTTTAGCATACATTAAGTAAAGATTTCAACAGTTTGCTCCCACACAGAAACATAAAGTGAAAAATACTGTTTGAGTACTGGTTATAGCATTAAATCTCAATGTACAACACACTAAGGACAAAGATCCTACATGAGGAGTAAGTGCACAGTGACTCCTGTTGTTGACTTAACAAATTGACACTCTTGTTTAGGGCATCAGTAATCACCCTAGGTTCTTGTCATGAGCTGCCAAGGCTATGGAAGCCCCCTGAGTTCACCGACTCTGATCATATTTAAACAAGGCCATGATCAAAGTGGAAGTTCTCTCCTCCCTTCAGAGAAAGGTACCTCCTTTGATGACCTGTTCTTTCCACTGGGATCTCACTCGCGGAGATCTTTCATTTAGGTTTTTTTTTTTCCCCCAGAGTGTCTTGGCTTTCCATGCCTGAAATACTCTCATGGGCTTTTCAGCCAGATCCGCATGCCTTAAGAGCTCATTCTGAGGCCAGAGTGCTGTTTAGGACATCTGCCATTCTATGGTTCTGCTGTGTATCTCACTTCCCATGTTGGATCATTCTCTCCCTTTTTGATTCTATCAGCTAGTATTTGCAGACACTATTCTTGTTTCTGTGATCCCTTTGGTTCTTAGTCCTATCATTATGATCAATTGTGAACAGAAATTGATCACTGGGACTAGTGAGATGGCATTGGTACATGCCACCTTGATGGGATTGTATTGGAATCCCCTGGTATGTTTCTAACTCTACCGTTTGAGGAAAGTCAGCTTGAGCATGTCCCGAATTGCACATCTCTTCCCTCTCTTATTCCCACTCTTATATCTAACAGCGATCACTTTTCAGTTAAGTTTCAGCACTTAAGAAGAATTGTGTATTGATTACAGCATTCAACCAAAAGTATTAAGTAGAACAAACAAAAAAATACTAAGAGGGATAATGTATTAAGTTGTTCATTAACAGTCAGGGCTATGATGATCAAGTCACCGTTTCTCATAGTGTCCATTTCACTTCAACAGGTTTCCTTTTTGGTGTTCAGTCAGTTGTCACCGATCAGGGTGAACATATGGTATTTGTCCCTTTGGGACTGGCTTACTTCACTCAGCATGATGTGTTCCAGATTCCTCCATTTTGTTGCAAATGACTGGATTTCGTTGTTTCTTACTGCGGTATAATATTCTAAAGAGTACATATCCCATAATTTCTTTATCCAGTCTACCGTTGATGGGCATTTAGGTTGGTTCCAGGTCTTGGCTATTGTGAATTGTGCTGCAATAAACATTAGGGTGCAGACCGCTTTTTTGTTTGCCAATTTAAATTCCTTTGGGTAAATTCCGAGGAGTGGGATGGCTGGGTCGAACGGTAGGGTTATATTCAGGTTTCTGAGGAATCTCCAGACTGACTTCCATAGTGGCTTGACCAGTTTGCATTCCCACCAACATTGGGTTAGTGTCCCTATGTCTGTTGCATAGTTTGCAAATATTTTTCCCATTCTGTCGGTTGTCTCTTCACTCTCCTGACTGTTTCTTTTGCAGTACAGAAACTTCTCAATTTGATGCAATCCCAATAGTTGATTTTGGCTTTGACTGCCTGTGCCTCCCAGGTCTTTTCCAGAAATTCTTTGCCTGTGCCAATATCTTGAAGGGTTTCTCCAAGAAGAAGGCAGAGAACAGGAAAGGATACAGTCAGACCAAAGAAAAGAAGAGGAAATTAGAAATCTAAAACATATTGTCAGGAATCTTCAGGATACTATTAAAAAACCCAACATTTGGGTTCTAGTAGTTCCTGAAGGCATGGAGAGGGAGAAAGGATTAGAAGGCCTTTTTAGTGAGATATTAGCAGAAAATTTCCCAGGTTTGGAGAAGGACAGAGAAATCCTAGTACAGGAAGCTCACAGAACCCCTAATAAACACGACCAAAAGAGATCCTCACCACGACACATTGTAATCAAACTCACCACGGTGAAACATAAAGAAAAGATCCTAAAATGTGCAAGAGAGAAACGTCAGATTACTCTCAGAGGATCTCCAATCAGACTCACAGCTGACTTCTCATCAGAAACCCTACAAGCTAGGAGGGAATGGCGAGATATAGCACAGGTACTAAGAGAGAACAACTGCCAGCCCAGAATATTATATCCTGCAAAGCTATCATTTGTGAATGAAGGTGAAATAAAGACTTTTCATAGCAAACAGAAATTGAAAATATTTGTTGCTACTCATCCAGCCCTACAAAAGATGCTTAAAGATGTCTTACACACAGAAACACAGAAACACGATCATCAGTATGAAAGAAGGTAAAGGAAGGAAAGCTCACAGCAAAAGATCACAGGGAATTCAAAGCATATATTAGAACTTATCTTTGGCAAATGGCAGGGCAAAGTTACCACTTATCATTAGTCACATTGAACGTTAATGGCCTGAACTGTCTAGTTAAACGACACCGATTGGCTGATTGGGTTAAGGAACAAAACCCATCTATTTGCTGCTTACAAGAAATGCATCTTTCCAACAAAGATCCATACAGACTGAAAGTGAAAGGCTGGAAAAAGATATAGCATGCCAACAGAA
This sequence comes from Oryctolagus cuniculus, assembly GCF_964237555.1. Lineage (NCBI taxonomy): Eukaryota > Metazoa > Chordata > Mammalia > Lagomorpha > Leporidae > Oryctolagus > Oryctolagus cuniculus. The sequence goes on along the minus strand of NC_091432.1, from coordinate 17,414,992 downwards.
ATGAAAAAAGAGCAGGCGTAGCCATCTTAATATCGGACAACATAAACTTTACCACAAAAACTGTTAAGAGTGACAAAGAGGGACACTATATAATGATTAAGGGATCAATACAACAAGACGATATAACAATTATCAATGTATATGCACCTAACTACAGGGCACCGGTTTATCTAAAAGATTTGTTAAAGGACTTAAAGGGAGACTTAGACCCCAATACAATAGTACTAGGGGACTTCAATACTCCACTCTCAGAAATAGACAGATCAACAGGACAGAAGATCAACAAGGATACAGTAGATTTAAACGACACTATAACCCAAATGGATCTAACAGATATATACAGTTCTTTCAATCCTACAGCTAAAGATTTTCATTCTTCTCAGCAGTACATGGAACCTTCTCTAGGATTGACCACATACTAGGCCATAAAGCAAGTCTCAGCAAATTCAAAAGAATTAGAATCATACCATGCAGCTTCTCAGACCATAAAGGAATGAAGTTGGAAATTAGCAACTCAGGAATCCCTAGAGCATACACAAACACATGGAGATTAAACAACATGCTCCTGAATGAACAATGGGTCATAGGAGAAATTAAAAGAGAAATCAAAAATTTTCTGGAAGTAAATGAAGATAACAGCACAACATACCAAAACTTATGGGATGCAGCAAAAGCAGTGTTAAGAGGAAAGTTTATATCAATAGGTGCCTACATCAAGAAATTGGAAAGGCACCAAATAGATGAGCTTTCAATTCACCTCAAGGATCTAGAAAACCTATAGCAAACCAGACCCAAATCTAGTAGGAGAAGAGAAATAATTAAAATCAGAGAAGAAATCAACAGCATTGAATCCAAAAAAAAAATTACAAAAAATCAGCCAAGTGAAGAGCTGGTTTTTTGAAAAAATAAACAAAATTGACACCCCATTGGCCCAACTAACTAAAAAAAGAAGAGAAAAGACCCAAATCAATAAAATCAGAGATCAAAAAGGAAACGTAACAACAGACACCACAGAAATAAAAAGAATCATCAGAAATTACTACAAGGAATTGTATGCCAGCAAACAGGGAAACCTATCAGAAATGGATAGATTCCTGGACACATGCAACCTACCTAAATTAAACCAGGAAGACATCGAAAACTTAAACAGACCCATAACTGAGACAGAAATTGAAACAGTAATAAAGGCCCTCCCAACAAAGAAAAGCCCAGGACCAGATGGATGATTCTTTGATATAATGATTTCATGTATTTTGGATCTATACATAATATATTTAAGTTCTATTTCTACTTTTTTAAAAGAAATTTTACAGAAAGAGTTAGCAGTGAAAGAGAGAGAGAGAGAGAGAAACAGACAGAGAGAAAGGTCTTCCTTTTGTTGGTTCACTCCCCAAATGGCTGCCACGGCCGGAGCTATGCCAATCTGAAACCAGGAACCTGGTGCATCCTCTTAGTCTCCCCTATGGGTGCAGGGGCCCAAGCCCTTGTGCCATCCTCCACTGCTTTCTGGGGCCACGGCAAAGAGCTGGACTGGAAGAGGAGCAACCGGGACTAGAACCTGGCACCCATATGCAATGTCAGTCCCACAGGTGGAGGATTAACCAAGTAAGCCACAGTGCCAGCTCCTCTAAATTTTTTTGGAAAGAATCTCTATTCTGTTTTCCACAGTGGATATAATAATTTACTTTCCCACCAGCTTTGTGTAAGAGTTCTCCATTCTCCTTTTTTCACCAATATTAGACTTTATGTGTTTTTGGTAATCATTTTAAATAGGGTGAGGTGATATACCATTGGTGTTTTGATGGTATTTTGCTGACGATGTGTGATATTATGCCATTTTGCATACATAGGGCATTTGTATATTTCACAGTTCTTATCTGAAGATGCAGAATCATATCTAGCATGTTTAAGAAGAATCAATGTATTATATGAAATTCATTACTCAAAACAAAGAAAAAGTGCACAATCAAGAACTGTATTTGGGCAACCTTGAGAGAAAGAGAGAAAGAATGAACCAAAACCACCCTGTCAAACCTGGGACTGTCCCTTTATATATCATGAGGCTTGAGGTGGTCCGCAGGTGTCTGTGCAGAGGCTACATTACCTATCAAAAGTGAGTGGAGTTTGGAGGCAGGATCCAGTACCACTCATTTCTGTATCCTTTTTGGGAAACATCAAGTCATGGTGTCAGATGCATGATTGGAGTGGAGGTACCAGCCATGCTAATTTTATCATAATGACATTACAGTGTCATCTCAGAGTCAGAGCCTGCAGCCATGTTGGGTATTTCTGGTTGGTGCTGGTTCCACATTGGCAACATCGTGGAACTTGTTTCCACTACATGAAAGGGGAGCTTGGAGGTGCATGGAAGGAGGGCTGTGGTGCAGCATTTAGGATTCCACCTGGAATGCTGGCAACCCCTACCCGAGCATCACTTAGAGTTCTGGCTGCTCTGCTCTGCTGGGAAGGCAGCTGGTAATGGTCCGAGTGATTGGGCCACTGCCACCTATGTGGACAGCTGGATGGAATTCCTTCTTCCTGGTTTATTGTGGCCACTGGGTAATGATTCACTGGATGGGAGATTTCTCTCTCCTCCCTCTCTCTCTCTGCCTTTGAAATAAATTTTGAAAAGAAAGGGAAGTTCAGGTGGTACACAGTCAGGGTTAGATGGTTTAGAGAAGGGTTTGGGTGGTACAGACCCGGCTGTCACACAGGCTGGTTGTGGCTTTTGTGCTGGTGAGGAAGCAGCGACTGCCTGAAGTTGCAATGTGTTGGAAATTCCCAAGTTTTAAATTGAGACACCTGCCATATTTTCCTATTTTCATGTTTTCTTATTTACTTATTTAACTTTGATATTTTCAGTTTATTTATTCATTTAAAAAATCCGAACATTTTTGAGATTTACAACTGTAAACGATATGGGGTATTTGATGCTTCACAGATGTTTCATTACATGTATTAAAATAATTTCAATTGAAATTCAAAACTTGAAAAGGATTTATGTATTCATTTGATAGGAAGTTACATAGAGAGGAGGAAACAAGAGTTGGAAAGGGAGAGAGAGAGAGAAAGGTCTGCCATCTACAGGTTCACTCTGTAAATGATTGCAATGTGGTCCAGGTCTGGGCAAGGCTGAAGGCAGGAGCCTGGACCTCCATTCTGGTCTCTCACTTGGGTCTCAGGGGCCCAAATGCTTGACTCATCTTCCACAGCTGTCCCAGGCGCATTAGTAGGGAGCTGGATCAGACATGGGACTAAACTAATGGGACTAATCAGACATGGGAGCAACTGGGACTGAAATCAGCACTCATAGGGGATGCTGGCCTTGCAGGTGGCACTGAAATTCAAATTCTTTAGGAAAGTCTCCCCTGCCTGGCTGGGTTTACTGTTCTGCCTTACCTTTGTATTACCATTCATGTACAATAGCCTCTCATTGTCTTGAGATTGCCAAACTGTTTTCAGTGTTTGAGTTCTCCAGATGTAAATGTCCTTCCTGTAGTCTCTTCTTATTTTTTGTACTTCTGTTACCTGTCAGCTTTTGAATAAGGCCGTTTCCATTTTATACAGAGTCCATTCTGCCCCTTTATTTTCTGTCTCATTACTTTATTTGTCAAGCTATTAGCATTGGTCCCAAGTTGTGATTGCCTATATTAAGCTGCTCCCATTTTTAATGTTTGACTCCCTTATAAGACTTAAGGTCACTGAAAGCAAAACGTTAATCCTAATATTATTTTTCTGTTTTGTTAACTCAGTATCTCTAGCTTGTGGTTAGAATCTGAATCATGTAGGCACTTCGTAAAATTCCTAAGAATTTGAATGATTTAATCGATTTTCAGTTATTACAGCCACATCAGGGATAAGACAAAGTAGGGGAGGGAAGTGATACATATCCTGTTGGAACATAAAGGCTGATATTTTATTCTCAACTAGAAATAGCATCAACAATGGTTCTGAAGCACTTTTTACCTCCTAGTTGAGCCTCCCTGACGCTGGTCATGTGATTGGTATGATAACGTCTTTATATACAATTGTTTAAATATTTTGTGGAAAATCCCAGTGAATTTAATTAAGCATGAACTTTGGCCAAGCTCCAGATGCAGGTCTCAGGGCTATGTGAGGTTAGGAGATATAAGTTATCCTGTGCTTTTGGACCCTGTTGGAGAAGATGCTATACTCTTCAGGTGTGATACAACTGTTTCCAGACAAGCAATTACTTATTGCAAGAATGCCATCTCAAATACCACAGAAAAGTTTGGCTTGCAACAAAATTGAATGAGATGGGTTAAATATCTGAATGAAATTTTTCTTCCTTGAATTTGGAAGGAAAGAAGTCAGACAATAAAGGAAACATCTCCTGGTAACATGACTGGTTGTTCTCTTCTTATGCAGACTGTTAATCAAGATCTATAAATAATCACTTCTATCCACTTTGAGTTTCTAAATTACCTCCCAAGATTTCTCAAGTGTTATAATTTAGTTTGTTACATTTTGTTTGTTTATTTTGTTCAGGAATTTACTGATGCAGACTCTTCAATTTTTCTTTTTATGTGATCTGATGCCTTTTAGTAGGTGTCCAACGCAAGTCATTATAATTTACTCAAATATTTAGATGATGTAAGAAATTGGGCAGAGTCATGAGAAACCAAATATGTACTGAAGGAGGAAAGTATCTCCCTCTCTGGCCAAAACATGGAAGACACATTTCCTTGTCCTAAGGCGTCAGTTACAAAGCTCTCCATCAGGCTCTGAGGAAGCCTCCAAAAGGTGAGAAAGTGGCAGTTAACAGAAGAATTTAGAGATTTTCATGTGTGTATTTTCCTGGTATGTAGGAAATTATACTGTTTGACTTTGCAAGAGTGGACATGTTGAAAAACTTCTGATTTTCCAAGATCTTTGAAGGTCAAGGACGTTTAGTTTCTTATTCCACTTCTGTCACTGAAAAGTATATGAGTGTGTGAAAATTTACCGAATTTCCTGAGCCTGTTTCTTCACATGTAAAGGGGGGACAAGTATCATATATTAGCACAAGTATCAATATTTATGCTTTATGTGATGATATTTGTGTGTCTATGAATATAAACCTATTTGTATGAAACATACATGTGAGAATCACATAGCATCTTGCAGAGTTTTGCAAAACTAATGCTAGGTGTGCTGGCAATGTTAGCATTTCCACTCATTAAATTATGTTTTATCTATTTTAATGGAACTGATTAGGTGAAAATATTTTGTTCTCTAGTGATTTTGCATTGCAGGGGGACATAAACTTGTGATTGATATATATATATATATATATATACACACCAGTTTGCACAAATGGGATTTTCATGTTTTCTCCATAGCATTCAAGTACAGTAATAAGCACTTTCCTGTGTTTCATCACATTAGACCCTCAAAAAATGTTTAGAATAATTTCATTTACAAATCTGCAAGGTATGAATGATTTCTTCTCAAAATTTAAGTACAGTAAAACATTTCTGCTTGCATATTAAGCATCTTTTAAATTAGGGATCATCATCCAAGCAGTATACATCCATTTGTTAATGTAGTAGAGTTAGGTGAAAAAGTGATTTCTTAGCTTGCACAACGTTTTTCCTCTTACAATGTGATGCCTGGCTTTTAAATGTTTTCTTTTAAAAAATATTTTTTATTTGAAAGTCAGAGTTACACAGAGAGAGAAGGAGAGGCAGAGAGAGAGAGAGAGAGAGTGGTCTTGCATCCACTGGTTCACTCTCCAATCGGCCTCAACGGTTGGAGCTATGCTTATCAGAAGCCAGGGGCTTGGAGCTTCCTCAGGTCTTGGGACTTGGGCCATTTTCTATTTCTTTCCCAGGCCTTTGCAAAGAGATGGATTGGAAGTGGAGCTGCCAGGACTTGATCCAGCGCCCATATATTATGCAGGCACTGTAGCGGCAGCTTTACGAGCTGCACCACAATGCTGGCCCCATAAATCGTGATCCTAAATGAGTTAGCAGTTTCTCTGATATCTCAAAGTCCACTTTATTTCTAAAGCATACAACAATGTAGGTTTTTGATTGAATTAATAAATAAACATTTAGACTTCCAATACACATTGCCATAATATTATTATAGCATTAAACTGCTTCTGATTTCTGAAATTACCATGTATTGAAATAAATTTGGGAATATGGCTTTGATCTAAAGCATCAATATTTCTGTAGGCAGTATAGAAATACTGTATTTTGTTGAAAGTAGGATGGAAATTTATTGTAGGGGTTTTGAGCCAAGGGTGATGTGTTAGATCTAAATGGGATCATTTGGGCTGTGTCATGTGAGTAGATTATTGCACTCTGGAACATTAAAGTAGTGAGAACCTAAAGAGGCTATTAGAGTAGAATGGTGAAAACTGGGATGTACTGAGGATGATAAAATTTGGGGGTGATATGTTTTTAAAATACGTTGAAAATAATCTGAGTGGAAGAGCAGAATGAAAGGTATTGTATGAATTTTAGCATGAATAATAATGTGGCAGGCTATATAATTTAATCATGTAGAAACTAGTTAGGAAGAAAGAGGTTAATGGCAACATTATGAAGAGTATAGAAATAGAAAATTGATAACCATTTTGAGATGTCAATCTGGACGGTAAAGATCTATGAATAATTAGTTCTATACACCTTGAATATGTGAATTACCTTCAGTGATTTTTAGTTGTTATAATTTAGTAAATGTGTATGATACTTCCCTCGTGTAATTCTATTTTTCCCTCTTTCTAGATCATTCTCACTTTTGCTCAATACTCAAGTTAAATGTTGTTCCTCTGAGAATGCTTCAAATATTCCAGTATGATTAAGATGTCTTAGCTTTGTTACCCCTTAAAATAATGTGAATACTTTTATGAGAATTATTAAATTGGTTTGTCATTCTTTGAATGAGTGAGTATGTATCACTTCAGTGAGTGTAGGGGGCCATTTCTCACCCCTCTTGATATTTTGCATGTTTATAGCTGATCCAACATGGTTTGACCCTCATATGCATTTTTAGAGAATGACTAAATAAAATATTAAAATTTTCATATAGTTAATATATTTCCCCTTTTTTAGGGAATCAGTATCCAACATCTGAAATCAGCCCCTGTGAAAGAAGAGATGGAATCCAGGAACAATGTGACTTACTTTGTCCTCTTGGGCCTTACACAGAATGCACAGGGACAGAAAATACTTCTTGTTTTGTTCTTGATCATCTACATTCTGACTGTGGTGGGAAACTTGCTCATTGTCGTGACTGTCTCTGTCAGTAAGACCCTGGGCTCACCAATGTACTTCTTTCTTGCCTGCTTATCCTCTATGGATGTCTTTTACTCCTCAGCCATTACTCCTAAATTGATTTCAGACTTGTTCTTTGGGAAACACACCATAAGCTTCCAATCATGTATGACCCAGCTTTTTATAGATCACTTCTTTGGTGGATCAGGGGTCTTTATTCTGTTGGCAATGGCCTATGACCGCTATGTGGCCATCTGTAAGCCCTTGCACTATTTGGTTATCATGAGGCGATGGGTGTGTGTTGTGCTGCTGGTAGTGTCCTGGGTTGGAGGGTTTCTGCATTCAGTCATTCAGCTCAGCACTATTTATGGACTCCCATTCTGTGGTCCCAACATCATTGATCATTTTGCGTGTGACATGTACCCCTTACTGAAACTTGTCTGTACTGACACCTATGTCATTGGTCTCTTAGTGGTGGCCAATGGAGGTGTGATCTGCACTGTTGTGTTCCTGCTCTTACTCATCTCTTATGGTGTCATCTGGAACTCTTTAAAGAACCATAGTCAGGAAGGGAGACGGAAAGCTCTCCAGACCTGTGGTTCCCACATCACTGTGGTTGTTCTCTTCTTTGTTCCCTGAATTTTTATGTATGCAAGACCTGCTAAGACCTTCCCCATTGACAAATCAGTGAGTGTGTTTTACACAGTCATAACCCCCATGCTGAACCCCTTAATCTACACTCTGAGAAACTCAGAGATGACAAATGCCATGAAGAAGCTTTTGGGTAGAAAAGTCTCGTCGTGTAGAACTTAAGTTTTGCAGTCTGTCTGAGGGTGGCCGAAGCGGCTGGCTCAGTTAAGATGAGGCTTCTGTTGCTTTGCCTGGTGGCAGCATCGGTGGTGGCCAGAGAGGCCTCCGCCAACCTGGGCGGCATGCCCAGCAAGAGATTAAAGATGCAGTATGTACGGGCTGCCGCTTATTTTCAAGATCTGTGTTTTCTTAGGGTATAGGTTGGTGTTTGAGGAGTAGCTGCAGGTTCTTAGGCAGCAGTACCTAGCCTTATGAGTTTAAGGAGAGAATTACCTCCCTCAACCAGTATATAGACACATGCATCTTTCTTGTCATTTTCAAAGTAGTATTAATAGGCTTAATCATTGTTGGCAAAGATCCTTTTCCCTCTTTGGCATGCAAGCTCCTAGCATCTGGCAGTGGGGCCAGGAAAATAAGGTCTATGCATGTATGGATGGTTTTCTTCTTGAGCAACATGATTGAGAACCAGTGTTTGTCAACAGGTGCATTTTGAGATAATTTTAAATGATGTACCTGTATGGTCTAAGCTGGAATCTGGTCACTTTCCATCCATGCAACAACTTAACTTGTTCAAATTCCAGACAATGAAATGAAACTCAATGAGCAAATGAATTCAATTGCACACCATTGGTCATAGCCCCAACCAATCAGCATTGAAACTCTTACATTAAGGGATTTTGCAAGAGTAGCTTGACTGACATCATGAAGGCCTGTACTGAAGACAGCAAGTGTTAGTACAGACCAGATGCTTTTTTGGCAGGCTCGTTGTATCTCTTGAAAACCTCAATGCAAGATGGTTTTTCAGTGCTAGTACATTTTGGAATTCAGCACATTCCATGGAGTGCATAATGTGTATAGTTTTCTGCCCCCTCCCAAATTCATCCAGGTAATATTCTTTTTTTAAATGCAGACATTAGTTGCGACTTTCTTAGTCATTTGAAGAAGCAGAAAATTGAGCTACAATTTTATTTATTTCAAATAAGTCTGTTAAATCTGTGGTCCTTTTATATGAATTTTCATTTTTTTGTCTTTTAAAAATCAGTCCTTTTGGGAAAGTAGCCAAAGTTCCCATATTCTCATATACTTTATAAGAGTCCAATGAGACATCTCTAATTTGGCCATGTGCAATTTATGTTGTTTTCAAAACACTGCAAATTGTGAACAATGCATTATACAATATTATAGGGGGAAATCTAATATTCAGAGTAGTCTACCAATTGTGTGTGTGTGTGTATGCATATGTGTGTGTTAAGAAAATAAACTATTTATAATATAATTTTATTATATTCCCAACATTTTATATTTATTGCTTATAAATTGATATTTTTAAAATTGTTGCTTATAAATTTGTTTACACATGTCTATGAACAATTATATTAATTAGAAGATCATAGAACATGCCAGCAATTTGGCTAATATTATTGGACTTTTTACTACAATAGCCATTATAGAAGAAATTATTTGTTATGTTAAAAAATGCTAGTAAAGCATGGCTTTATACCTCAATATCTAAGGTGTGCAAGACAAATATGCTTGGAATATAAATGACATTATTGGCTTATGGCAATAGCATTATTAATGATAACAATTGGTCAGCATTTACAGTGATTTAAATGTCACAGGGGTCCCAGTGATAGGTCTCATTTTGAATGTTAACTTTGGTTAACTGGCAAACATTCTGTCATTGTCATCATTTAAAATAACTCAGATTTTAAAATTAAACCACAGAATTTTTTAACATGGTTTGATATTCTGAAGCTTTTACTTATTTACCTTTCAAATCTCTTTTGGTAAAAATAAATGAGGAATTGTAAAGTTCGGGCATTTACTTCTTTAGAATTGTGAAAATAAAGTTTTATAATGCTGAAAAACAACTTAAGTTTCTTCAACTCCATGAAGACAGTCTTCGACTTCTGGGGTCATCTCCTTGGACCCAAGAGTCCTTTGAAAATTTGTTTTCTTTCAAAAATTTATATTAATTATGCAAATAACTTCATGTTTGTATTATGAATAACAACATGTTCCCTCTCTGGTAAGCTTTTTAATAGTTTTGTATATTGTCTCAGCTAGGAAGTCATAAAACATCTATATCTGATAGTTGATACACAGTGTTTAGTTAACCAGTGGGTACAATTTTCAGTTACATTGATTATTAATAATTTTATTCATTCTCATTGAAAATTTTCTTTCTAAGAATTAGTTTTATCTATAGTTATTTGAGCCTTTATATTGACCTTTTATTAAATAATTAAGATCTTTTGTGGTGTGCAGATAATTCTCTACAATCAGATTCTGTTGTATACATATGAAATATTTGGCTAGTGATACTTCTGTTTTGTAAAATAAGACAAACTATAGTATAATAAGAACAATAAAATCCCATTTAATTGTGTAATAAAAGTAAACTTCCATTCATCTTCACTAATGTCATCCTATTTTACTCCCAGAGTAAACATTTTATGCATAATACCTCTGTCTTACCAAAAAGGCTTGTAGCTCCTCAATTTTTTTTAGAAGATGCTTATTTTTGGGAATGCATGTTTTCAAATTCAATGTAAACTAGTCACAAAACTAAGTTCAGTTATTTTGGATGTGATTTTATTTATGGAACAATATATATCTCTATAGATTTGAGAAGTGCTGTCCATGAAGAGAAGTGTTTATATCTAGTCAGGTCTCCTTTTATATTCCCCAGCAGTTCTTTACAATTTTTGGCTGTGTTTTCGATCCCCTATAGATAACTGCTGCGCTTCTTCCATGATCCTTAAAATGCTAACTGACACTTTTCTGTAAGGAAACAACAACAACAACAACAACAAAAATCTCTTCCGGGGAATGCATGATGGGCTGCTTTTCTAGTACCTCTTGGTTCTGCTGAGATCATTCTACTGAGGGATGGTCTGTGACACTATGTGGCCCTCACTGTGCTGCAGGATGACCATGCACTGATACATGTGTGTCCATCTCCAAGAAGAGATAGGAGCTGCAGGCTCAGGCCATGCCCAGTATGAATACTCATCACAATCTGACTGCCTGTGTGACCCAGTGACAAGCCCACCTGTGTGCTATGAGGAACCCTTTGTTGAACCTCATCTATGTCGACAACTCTGTTCTCATGGTTGCTGCCAAGAGTGGGCTCATCTTCTCATTTTCTCCTTTTGATGTTCTCCTGTGAGGTCTTCCAATACAGGTTGAAATTTCAAATCATGGAGGAAATGCACAAAGCTCTCTCCATTGTGTCTCCCATGTTACTGTAGTCATTGAATTCTTTGTGTACTGAATATTTGTGTGTCTACAGCACCCTGTGACCACTTCTCAAAAAAAAAAAATGAGCTTTGGCAGTGTTATATCATGGTAACTCCTATGTTGAGCTGTTTAAGTTCCCAGAAATGCAGATATATTATGCTATGAAGAAGATGTAGATCTAAATGTAGTGTAATGGAGAAATATTCTAAACATAACATGACTGTATCCTTTATATGATATAGCAAAAAGAACATAGCATCTAAGATTCAAGTCCAAGTATAACACTGATGCCTGAATATGTTGGTTCTGAGTTTGATGCCTTTTGATGTAAAAGTGAAGAGGTAAATCATTTTTCATTAAGAATATCCTATTTGGATATTTCTATCACTCATTTTGCAGCTAATCCTCAGTGTACTTTCAAAGGCTTAAAGGACTTTGTAGATGGGCAGATTTCCAGGATACAGCTCCACACATTCTAGTGCAGTAGACAGGTTTTCAAATGGGGATGTGTTTTCAGCGTATGCAGTAGGAGATCTTTGCGTTGGACTTGAGCAATATTCCCAGAGATCATTTGCATATCCTGAGACTGTTAATGGATTCAATTCATTAAGGAAGAACCCTTCACAGCAGAAGTTTTGAGGTCATGATAGTCTCAATATTTATGATTCATAGAATAGTTGTTAATTTGAAACCATGAAAAAATCAAACATTGTAGAAAATTAGAACAGTTTTAGGCATTCATTCTCTTTTTTCTCTTTCTGTATTTTCTGATGCTGGAACATCTGGTATGGTTCTTTTGCTTTTTCTTCATAAACACAAAAAATTAAATCATTTATTGCTGCTGTATTATTTGGAACAAAACTCCATAATATTGTCATTTTAAGTAGTCTTTTATGTAAGATTCTTATTTTTAGTGTTTTGCTTGTTTACAGGGAGATAGTGGATCATTATCATATGCACAATTTTAGGAATGGCTGATGGGTTTAGGTTATGACCATGGTTGAGAATCTATTGTTTGAGGAAGACAATTTGGAATTGAAATCCTACCTTTCTCATTTATAATGTGAATATTTGGAAAACAATCCCCCTAAAAGTTTCAGTTAAAGGGGAATAATAAAGTTACATCAAATGAAATGATCTATGTAAACTATTAGTGGAACTAAATACTCATAATATTAGTAATGATGACTAACTCTTATCACCCTAAAATTAAAATAGACACATTCAACTTGCCTAAAAATTTTTTAGCTAATTTTTTGAAGGGTTATGTATAACCTCTCTCTCCGTGCTGTGAGGTAGAACACATAAGCACTGACTATACTTAATGGAGTTTTGATGGCAACAAGAACTCCCACCCCTTGGCCATACATGAATCCATTTCTCCTCTTCTCTGATCCACTGGTCCCAGACTTCTGAGGACTTGTAGTTATTGCAGTTGTTAGTCTTATTTTTCTTGACCATGCTTGTTCGAGAGTAAAAGTAATTTTACTCTGATTTTGATGTCAACATACCATGCAGTCAGAATATGTAAAGACTTAAAATGCAAGAATTTGTTTTCAAGTAGTGTTACCAGTGTGTTTAGCACCTTGAGCAAAGGTTGGCCCCAAATAAATCTTAATAAATATTTAATGAACAAATAACTATCACAACTGCTTAAGCCATTAAAAATAATTGTTTTTGTGAAAAGGATACTTACTAACTAAATGCTTCTGACACTGATGACTTTTCATTTTTGTGATAAATAGAAATGGAGACCTTTTGTTCAGTTTGGTAGACACAAGTATATATTTTCAAAATTTGTATTAACATGGAGGCTAGTGCCGTGGTATAATAGGCTAAGCTTCTGCCTGCTGTGCTGGCATCCCATATGTGCACCAGTTTGTGTCCTGGCTGCTCCTCTTCCAATCCAGATCTCTGCTAGTGGCCTGTGAAAGCGATGGAAGTTGGCCCAAGTGCTTGGACACCTGTACTCACATCGGAGACAGAGAAGGAGCTCCTGGCTCCTGCCTTTGGATCGGCACATCTCTGGTGTTTGTAGCCATTTGGGAAGTAAACCAGCAGATGGAAGATCTTTCTCTCTGTTTCTCCCTCTTTCTGTCTATAATTCTGCCTCCAATAAATAAATAAATCTAAAAAATTTGTATTAACAATAATTGTACATATTGGGCCGGCACCGCGGCTCAACAGGCTAATCCTCTGCCTTGGGGCGCCAGCATACCGGGTTCTAGTCCTGGTCGGGGCGCCGGATTCTGTCCCGGTTGCCCCTCTTCCAGGCCAGCTCTCTGCTGTGGCCAGGGAGTGCAGTGGAGGATGGCCCAAGTGCTTGGGCCTTGCACCCCATGGAAGACCAGGATAAGTACCTGGCTCCTGCCATCTTATCAGTGCAATGTGCCGGCAGCAGGGCGCTGGCCGCGGCGGCCATTGGAGGGTGAACCAACGGCAAAAGGAAGACCTTTCTCTCTGTCTCTCTCTCTCACTGTCCACTCTGCCTGTCAAAAGAAAAAAAAAGAAAAAAAAACAATAATTGTACATATTGATGCATTATAGTGTAACATTCAATACATTTATATAATGTTTATTGATCAAATCAGGATATTCAATATTTCCTCTTCTTCAACATTATAACATGATGGGGGTCTTTCATTTCCTTTCTTCTCTTTGCCCATAAAATATATAGAATATTATTATGAATGATAGTCTTTTGATTATGGTGTGAAAAGTGGAAAGTTACTGCTTTTTAAACTATGATTTGATACTCATTATCCAAATTATTCTATCCCTCTTAGCAGTCTCTACTTCTAGTTTCATTATTCTTTTCAGATTGAATATTTTTCAAGCGTCCACATGTGAGGGATAGCATGTAGTATTTGTCTTTTTGTGCCTGAATTCTTTTCTTTTTTTCTTTTTTTTAAGATTTACTTATTTCTTTGAAAGTCAGAGTTGCACAGAGGGAGGAGAGGCAGAAAGAGAGGTCTTCCTTCTGATGGCTCATGCCCCAGATGGTCGCAATAGCCGGATCTGCGCTGATCCGAAGCAAGGAGCCATGAGCCTCTTCTGGGTCTCCCACATGGGTGTAGGGGCCCAAGGACTTGGGCCATCTTCTACTGCTTTCCCAGGCCATAGCAGAGAGCTTGGTTGGAAGAGGAGCAGGCGGGAGTAGAACCAGCACCTATATGGGATGCCAGAACTTCAGGCCAGGGCGTTAAACCCCTACGCCATAGCGCCGGCCCTGTGCCTGAATTATTTTCAAAATGATGTCCTCCAATTCCATCCATTTGCTGCAAGTGATAGGATTTCATTCTTTCATATGTGACTGAATAATATTCCAAAGTATTTATACATATATCAAATTTTCTTTATTCATATGATAATGGGTACTTTGGTTGATTCTTCATATAATGATTTCATATATTTTGGATGTATACATAATGTTTGTAAGTTCTAGTTCTAGTTGTTTTTTTTTTTTTTAAAGAATCTCTATACTGTTTTCCACAGTGGATGTAATAATTTAGTTTCCCACCAGCTATGTATAAGACTTCCCTTTTCGGTTTTCCTCACCAATATTTGTTACTTTCTGTAACAAAAGGGTGAGGTGATATACCATTGGTGTTTTGATGGCATTTTGCTGATGTTTTGTGATATTGTGCCATTTTGCATATAAAGGGCATTCATATATTTCATAGTTCTTATCTGAAGGTGCAGAATCATATCTAGAATGTTTAAGGAGAATGGACTCATGCAATTAATTGGCTTGCTGAAGCTTTAAAACATCAGTTCAAGTCCTGGCTACCCCATTTTCAATACATCTCACAGCTAATGCACCTGTGATCGCAAGAGAAAATTGCCCAGGTGCTTGGGTGGGTTCACCTATGTGAGGGACCCAGACAGAGTTCCAAATCCCTGGCTTTGGTCTAGCCCAACCCTGGCCATTTGGAGAATGAA
The DNA here is from genome assembly GCF_964237555.1 of Oryctolagus cuniculus. Classification (NCBI taxonomy): domain Eukaryota; kingdom Metazoa; phylum Chordata; class Mammalia; order Lagomorpha; family Leporidae; genus Oryctolagus; species Oryctolagus cuniculus. Next base: position 17,399,768 of record NC_091432.1, on the reverse strand, counting down.
CCCATGGGTTTAAGATATCTCTCTCTGTGTCTTTCTCTGTCTACACTCATACACACACACACGCATTCACACACAGTCTCTGAAACTCTACCTTTCCTTCCTCCCTTCCTCCTTCCTCCTTCCTTCCTCCTTCTTCCTTCCTTCCTTTCTTCCTTCCTTCCTTCCTTCCTTCCTTCCTTCCTTCCTTCCTTCCTTCCTCCTTCCTCCTTCCTCCTTCCTTCCTTCCTCCCTTCTTCCTTCCTTATTCCTTCCTCCTTCCTCCCTTCCTCCTTCCTTCCTTCCTCCCTTCCTTCCTTGCGCCAGGCACAGTTAGACAGTGAGAGAGAGAGACAGAGAGAAAGGTCTTCCCTCCGTTGTCTCACTCCCCCAATGGCCACCACGGTTGGCGCTGCGCCGATCTGAAACCAGGAGCCGGATACTTCCTCCCTGTCTCCCATGCGGGTGCACTTGGGCTATCCTCTGCCGCTCTCCTGGGCTACAGTAGAGAGCTGGACTGGAAGAAGAGCAACCGGGACTAGTAGCTGGCGCCCCAACTTGGACTAGAATCCAGGGTGCCTGCGCTACAGGCGGAGGATTAGCCAAGTGAGCCACGGCACTAGCCGACTCTACCTTTCAAATAAATAAGTAAATCAGGTATTTAAAAACACTTATATAGAGGCTCCTGATAGCCATAAATCAACTCACATGCCTTCATCCAAAGTGCAAGGTGAGAGAGAAATATAATTCTTTGGATTTTTTGTGGCAAATGCACGTTCCTAGGGGACTTTCGGGCAGCTACACAACACTGATGGTTTTTTATAGTTAGAGATTAGCTCTCAGAAATGGGTTTTGTTTTGTCCTGAAGAGAGTTGCTTATTTCTTTAAAATTTATGGGTGTCCCTGTTTCTCACCTACACATAGGTAGAAAACAATTAAAGGAACATGAGGAACTTGAAGTGCAGGTATATTATTGATAAAATACAGAATTCTCCATATACAAATGTTTTGCTTACTATTTTCTGTGGAGTAATTGTGAAAATTGAAGGGAAACAGAATTCTTGTGGGCAACAGGGTCCCTGGCTGGGGTTACTCTAGGCTATTCCCTCTGCATATGAAAAAATTCAAGTTGGTGGCTTAAAGGTGTACAGGAAAACAAGATTTATCAAAGCAAAGAAAAAGGGCACAGTCAAGAACGAAATGTGGGAGAGAGAGAGCAAGAGCAAGAGCGAGAGTGCGCACACGCTAGAGAGAGAGAGAGAGAGAACAAGAGAGAGAAAGAGAGAGAGAACCAAAAACCTTTCGCAGGCCGGCACCATGGCTCACTAGGCTAATCCTCCACCTGTGGCGCCAGCACCCTGGGTTCTAGTCTGGTTCGGGGCACCGGATTCTGTCCCGGTTGCTCTTCTTTCAGTCCAGCTCTCTGCTGTGGCCCGTGAAGGCAGTGGAAGATGGCCCAAGTGCTTGGGCACTGCACCCATGTGGGAGACCAGGAGGAAACACCTGGCTCCTGGCTCCTGGCTCCTGGCTTCGGATCGGCACAGCAGCCACTTGTGGGGTGAACCAATGGAAAAAGGAAGACCTTTCTCTCTCTTTCTCTCTCACTGTCTAACTCTGCCAGGAAAAACAAAAACAAAAAAAAACTTTAGCAAGACTGGGATGGTCCTTTTACTATCATGGGGCTTGAGGTGGTCTGAGGGTGTCTGTGGTGAGGCTTAATTGACTATTGAAAAGTGTCTGGAATTTAGGGCCAAGCTCCAAACCCATCCATTTCTGTGTCCTTTTTGGGAAATGCAGAATATGTTATAGTATTAGATGCATGATTGGAGTGGAGTTGTCAGCCACGTTAATTTTATTATAAAGACATTATAGTGACCTAAACATCTGAATCAGAGCATTCAGCCATCTTGGATATTTCTGGTTGGTGCTGGCTCTACTTTGGCAACACTGTGGAATTTGTTTCCACTACATGAAAGGGGAGCTTGGAGGTGCATGGAAGGAGGGCTGTGGTTTGTCACTCCCCCTCTTCGTGGAGGAACGACACAGGACCCTGCGCTGTTCTTTTGTCTGCTCGGCCCTCCCCGGGTTTGCTGCTGGTTCTTCCCGGGTTGGCTACCGTCCCTTCCACCTCCATGGAAGGGCGGTTCCCCCTGCCACTTTCCCCACTTCCGCGGGGGAGCGGCACACCGCTTGTGGGCTCTCTCGGGGGCTGCACAGGTGTTCCTCTTAGATGTTCCCCTTAGATATTCCTGGTGCATGTTGTCTCTCTCCTCCTTTATAGTCCTCTTCCACCAATCCCAACTCTGCTACCCACACGCCGAGTATGCTGCTCTCCTCCAATCAGGAGCAGGTCCTACAGTTTATTGGTTGAACTGGAGGCAGCTGTGTAGAAGCTGTTTACTCCTCTCCCAGCGCCATATTGTGGGAGAGCAGATGCATAGAATAAGTCTTAATTCGAGTAACAGTCTAGGTCCGAGTTGCTCCCCACAGTGGTTCAGAATTTAGGCTTCCCCCTGCGATGCTGGCAACCCCCATCCAAGCATCACTTAGAGTTCTGGCTGCTCTGCTCTGCTGGGAAGGCAGCTGGTAATGGTCCATGTGATTGGGCCACTGCCACCTATGTGAACAGCTGGATGGAATTCCTTATTCCTGGTTTATTGTAGCCACTGGGCAATGAATCACTGGATGAGAGATTTCTCTCAATCTCAATCTCTCTCTTTCTCTCTCTCTCCAACTCTGCCTTTGAAATAAGTTTGAAAAAGAAAGGGAAGTTCAGGTGGTGCCCAGATAGAGATTAGATGGTGTACAGAAAGTGTTTGGATGGTGCAGATCCGGCTGTGACACAGGCTGCTTCAGGCTTTGTGCTGGTGAGGAATGTAGCTGCTGCACAGGCTGCCTGAAGCTGCGATGTGGTGGCATGTTCTCAAGTTTTAAATTTGGAAACTTGCCATGTTTTCCTCATTCTCATTTTTTCTTATTTGTTTATTTATCTTTGATTTCTGTGATTTATTTACATTTAAAAAAGCAAAATGTTTTTGAGATTTACAGTTGTATATATTTTGGTGTATTAGATGTTTCATTACATATATTACAATAATGTTAAATGAAATTCAAAATTTTGAAAAGGACTTATGTATTCATTTGATAGGAAGTTACATAGAGAGGAAGGAACAGAGTTGGAGAGGGAGAGAGAGAGAAAGGTCTGCCATCTACAGGTTCACTCTGCAAATGACTGCAATGTGGTCCAGGTCTGGGCAGGGCTGCAGGCAGGAGCCTGGACCTCCATCCATGTCTCTCCCTTGGGTATCAGGGACCCAAATACTTGGGCCATCTTTCACAGCTATCCCAGGTGCATTAGCAGGGACCTGGATCAGACATGAATCAACTGAGATAAAATCGAACTCACATGAAGGTGGCACTGAAATTAAAATTCTTTAGGAAAGTCTTCCCTGCCTGGCCGGGTTTATTGTTCTATCTTACCTTTGTAATACCATTCATGTACAATAGCCTCTCATTGTCTTGAAATTGCCAAACTGTTTTCAGTGTTTGAGTTCTCCAGATGTAAATGTCCTTCAAGTAGTCTCTTCTTATTTTTGTATTTCTATTACCTGTCAGCTTTTGAATAAGGCTGTTTCCATTTTATACAGAGTCAATTATTCCCCTTTATTTTCTGTCTCATTACTTTATTTGTCACCATAATCGAATTGGTCCCTAGTTATAATTGCCTAAATTAAGCTGCTCCCATTATAATGTTTGACTCCCTTACAAGGCATAAGGTCACTGAAGGCAAAATTCCATCCTAATTTTTTCTCTGTTTTGTTAACTGAATATCTCTAGCTTGTGCTTTAGAATCCGGAATCATGTAGGCACTTGGAAAAGTTCTTAAGAATATGAATGAATGAATCGATTTTCAGTTATTACAGCCATATCAGTAATAAGACAAGTAAGGTAGCGCACGTAAGTGATAGATATCCTTGTTGGAACAAAATGACTGATATTTTATTCTCCACCAGAAACAGCTTTAACAATGGTTCTGAAGCACACTTTGCCTCCTTGCTGAACCTCCCTGACCCTGGTCATGTGATTGGTCTAATGACATCTTTACAATTTTTGTGGGAAATCCCAGGGAATTTAATTAAGCATGAATCTTGGACAAGCTCCAGATGCAGGTCTCAGGGCTATGTGAGGTTAGGAGATATACGTTGTCCAGTGATTTTGGCCCCTGCTGGGGAGCATGCTGTACTCTTAAGATGCGATCCAACTGTCTACAGATGAGCAATTACTTATTGCATGAATGCGTTCTCAAAATACCGCAGAAAAGTTTGGCTATCATAACAGAATTGAAAGAGATTGGAAAAATATCTGAATGATAATTTTTCTTTTTGAATTTAGATGAAAATAAATCAACAGTAGAGGAAACATCTCCTGGTAACATGACCGGTTGCTATTTTCTTATGTAGACTGTTAACCAAGATCTATGAATAATCGGTTCAATCCACTTTGAATATGTAAATTACCTCAAAAGATTTCTCAATGTTATAATTTAGTTTGCTATTATTTGTTTGTTTTGTTCAGGAATTTACTGAATGTGGAATTTTTAATTTTTTTTTGTGTGATCTGATGCCTTTTAGTAATTCTCCAATGGAAATCATAATTTACCCAAATATTTAGAAGACTGTAAAAAATGGGCATAGTCACAAGAAATCAAATATGTTCCAAGGAATAAAGTCTCTCTCCCTCTTTCTCTAGTAAAAAATATGGAAGACACATTTCTTTGTCCTAAGACGTCAGTTAAAAGTTCTCCATCAGGCTCTGAGGAAGCCTCCAAAAGGTGAGAAAGTGGCAGTTAATAGAAGAATTTAGAGATTTTCCTTGTGTATTTTCCTGGTATGTAGGAAATTATACTGTTTGAATTTATAAGAGTGACATGTTGAAAAACTTCTGATTTCCAAGATCTTTGAAGGTCAAGGACGTTTAGTTTCTTATTCCACTTCTGTCACTGAAAAGTATATGAGTGTGGGAAAATTTACTGAATTTCCTGAGCTGTTTCTTCACATGTAAAATGGGGACAACTATCATATATTAGCACAAGTATCAATATTTATGCTTTATGTGATGATATTTGCATCTCTATGAATATAAACCTAGTTGTATGAAACATACTTGTGAGAATCACATAGCATCTTGGAGAATTTTGCAAAACTAGTGCTAGGTGTTCTAGCAATGTTAGTATTTCCATTCATTAAATTATGTTTTGTCTATTTTAATGGAACTGATAGGGTGAAAATGTTTTGTTCTCTAGTGATTTTGCATTTCGGAGGGATATAAACTTGTGATATATATGCCAGTTTGCACAAATGGAATTTTAATGTTTTCTCCATAGCATTCAAGTACTGTACTACACACTTTCCTATGTTTCATCACATTAGACCCTCACAAAAAATGTTTAGAATAATTTCATTTACAAATCTGCAAAGTATAGTTCAGAGTAAGGACTTGCCATACTTTGAATAAAGTAAACCATTTCTGCTTGTATAGAACATATATTTTATTTAGGGATCATTACTCAAAGCTATATACATCTATTTGTTAATATAGTAGAGTCAGGTGAAAAAGTGATTCCTTAGTCAGCAAAACTTTTTTCTTTTGATGATGTGACGCCTGGATTTTAGATCCTGAGCCTAAATAATCTATGATACCTCAAAGTCTACTTTACTTCTAAGGCATATCACAACTGTGTGTTATATAAGTTTTTTTTTTTTTTTGACTGAATGAATAAAAAAAAATTAGACTTACAATACTTATTTGTGTAATATTTATTATTATTTTAATGTTAAATTGCTTCTGATTTCTAATATTACTATCTATTAAAATGAAACCAAGTCTATGGAAAAGCATAATGATATTTGAAGAACAGCAAAAACAGTCTTGAATAGGATGGATTTGAAATCTTGTAAGAGATGAATTTGGGAAGATAGCCTTGATCCCAATCATCAAGGGTCCTGTAGGCAATAGAGAAATACCGTATTTTATTGAACTTAGGATAGGAAGCCACTGTAGGGGTTTTGAACAGACGGTGATATGATCTCAAAAAGATGTAAAAGGGATAATTTGGGCTGCTTCATGTATGTAGTTTATGGAACTCTGGAATATAAGTACAGAAAACCTGCAAGAGGCTATGAGAGTTGACTGGTGGGAGGTTGTAGAGGATAAAATTTGGGGTGTTTTGATTGTAGGGTTAACAGTGTTTTAAATATGTGTTGATCCATAATCAGAGGATTAGAGGTATGAATGTGGCAAGTGATATAATTTATTAACTTTATGTTTCTGTGTGGGAGCAAACTGTTGAAATCTTTACTTAATGTATGTTAAACTGATATTCTGTATATAAAGAGAATCGAAAATGAATCTTGATGTGAATGGAAGGGGAGAGGGAGTGGGAAAGGGGAGGGTTGCAGTTGGGAGGGACGTTATCGGGGGGGGGGGAAGCCATTGTAACCCATAAGCTGTACTTTGGAAATTTATATTCATTAAATAAAAGTTAAAAAAATAATTTATTAACTTAGGAAACATTTAGAAAGTAATTTTTAAATGGTTTTAGAAATACTAAATTGACATTCAATTTGAGATGTTGATCAGTTAACAAAGGTCTATGAATAATTCTATCCATTTTGAATATGTAAATTACCTGCAAATTTTTCTCAAGTGTTATAATACAGTGAATTGATACAGGATGTATCTCTTGTGGAATTCCCTTCCTATCATTTTTTCTAATTAAGTCTAAATTTTCCTCATAAATCAGATAAGGTACACTTCCTCCGAGAAGCCTTCCAAGTCTCCAGATTGATTCAGATGTTTTAGCCTTGTGATTCTTTACAATAACTGACTAAATTTAACACAATTATTAAACTATCTTGTCGTAGTCTGAATCAATCCTTATTATACCAAATCCCTAAGAGTAGGGTACCCTGTTTCATCTGGTGTGATAACTCTCATGTTTGTAATAGACTCAACACAAATAGACATTCATATTTTTGAATGAATGAATAAATATTAAGCTTTTTATGTACCTAAAAGATTTCCTCCTTCTTTTTTAGAGAAACTGTTTCTAATATCTGAAATAAGCTCCTGTGAAAGAAGAGATGGAATCAAGGAACAATGTGACTTACTTTGTGCTCTTGGGCCTTACACAGAATGCACAGGGACAGAAAATACTTCTTGTTTTGTTCTTGATCATCTACATTTTGACTGTGGTGGGGAACTTGCTCATTGTCGTGACTGTCTCTGTCAGTAAGACCCTGGGCTCACCAATGTACTTCTTTCTTGCCTGTTTTTCCTTTATGGATGTCTTTTACTCCTCAGCCATTACTCCTAAATTGATTTCAGACTTGTTCTTTGGGAAAAACACCATAAGCTTCCAATCATGTATGATCCAGCTCTTTATGGAGCACTTTATGAGTGGATCAGGGGTCTTTATTCTGTTGGCGATGGCCTATGACCGCTATGTGGCCATCTGTAAGCCCTTGCACTATTTGGTTATCATGAGGCGATGGGTGTGTGTTGTGCTGCTGGTAGTGTCCTGGGTTGGAGGGTTTCTGCATTCAGTCATTCAACTCAGCACTATTTATGGGCTCCCATTCTGTGGCCTCAATGTCATTGATCATTACATGTGTGACATGTACCCCTTACTGAAACTTGTCTGTACTGACACCTATGTCACAGGTCTCTTAGTGGCAGCCAATGGAGGCGTGATCTGTGCTGTTGTGTTCCTGCTCTTACTCATCTCTTACGGTGTCATCTGGAACTCTTTAAAGAACCATAGTCAGGAAGGGAGACGGAAAGCTCTCCAGACCTGTGGTTCTCACATCACTGTGGTTGTTTTCTTCTTTGTTCCCTGTGTTTTTATTTATGCAAGACCTGCAAAGACCCTTCCCATTGACAAATCAGTGAGTGTGTTTTATACAGTCATAACTCCCATGCTGAACCCCATAATCTATACTCTGAGAAACGCAGAAATGATAAATGCCATTAAGAAGCTCTGGAAACGTCATAAAATGTAGTAATGATAAAATCACTTGATTTTAGACTCTGTCTCTTTGGGAATTGGAGATTTTCTTAATTCTAATGCAATTTATCTTTTGGCACAGTATTAGCTTTTATGACAATTATTATTAAATAATAAAACATATGATTGCACAAATAATATTTGTCTTTTTTGTTGGAAAGTTTTCTCTATAACCTTTTATTTTTTTACTTCATTTACAAAGGTGTAATTCAAATATAGTAATGAATCAATTATAGTGATTAGTTGCTGAAGAAATTATATTGTAACACTGATTTTTCAGTTGATTTATTTATTTAACTCAGTTTCTTTCTGAGAGTTTTATTTATAGTTAGCTCTAATCATTTAGGTTCATTTTTAATATAATTTAGGAGTATTTATTTCTATATAGACTGCCCTCTTTATTCAACTTAACAGATTTTGTATACACAAGTGTAATACTTCTAGATTTTTGAAATTTGAATTTTTAGTTGATTATAGCTATAGTAAAAATAGAAACCATCCAGAATGTAATAAAATAATTATATTTGTTTTATCTGGTTAAGTCACTGGCTAAGATACCCTGTCTCACATAAGAATCCCTGAATTTGTTTTCTTGCTCCCATTCCTGATTTCAGCTTCCTACTAATGCAAACTCTTTGGGCAGCAGTGATGGCTAAATTAGTGGGATTCATGCCACATGGGAGATCCAGAAAGGGTTCTTGGCCTTGGCTGGAGCCTTTGCAAGTATTTGGGGAGAGAACCAATAGATAGGAGCACACTCTGTCTCCACAACACTGCCTCTGAAATCAATCAAAAAGAATTGGAAATGCAAAATGAACTCCTTATCCATCTGCAGACATAGTCACTCAGTATCTTCCCTAAGATACACTATAATCTATTCTTGAATTTTCGTCAGGTAATACTCTTTGCAAATAAATATAAATATTGATATTTAAATGTATCTTTCTGTGCTTTTCTTGTCTGTTCAAGTTTTCATTTTCTAAGCAATTTAGTAAAATTTTTTATAAACAGTAATTATAGTGGGCAGACCAGTTGCATAGAAGATGAAGCCACTGTTTGCGACACTGGCATCCCATGTTGGAGTACAAGTTTGAGTCCCTGATGCTCCACTTCTGATCTAGCTTCCTGTTATTGTGCCTGGGAAGGCAGCAAAAAATGGCTTGAGTACCTAAGCCACTGCTACCCATGTGGGAGAACAGGATGCAGTTCGTGGCTCTTGACTTAACTCTGGCCAAGTCCTGGCTATTGTGGCTTTTTTGGGAAGTGATTCAGCAGATGGAAGATTTCTTTTTCTCTCTCTCTCCCTCTCTTGTTGTTATCATGCCTTCCAAAAGTAAATAAATAAATAAATAAAATTATACATACTTAGGGAGAACAGTGTGATGTTTATTTGTTTTGTACTCCTAGGAGCATTTTTTAAATTTTATTTAACAATTTTTAACATTTTGCCACATTCATTTCATATGTAGATATTATACATAAACATATACACTATTGTTTGTTGAGAACATGGATATTAATGTCATATAATCGTGAAGATCTTTCCAGACCAGTCAAATTTTTCCTCAGGTTTGTAAATATCCCCTCATAAAAATGTACTAAAATGAATGTGCCCAATATTCTTCATGTTATTTCCAATTATTTTACGGAAAATAATTTTGCAATAAACATTTATTTTTAAAATATCAGTTCCTGGAATTGGTAATATACATATGTATTTGAATTAACGGTCAAAGCTATATATATTTAAAATGCTGATGTTCATAGTTATTGCCAGAATGAAATCATTGAGGTTGTACTGATTATAAACTCTTCTATGGTCTGTGAGAATGTCTCTGTCAAATTCATGTTTATGATAATGAAAGTCTGAATTGTTATTTATTTAATTCTATAATTGAAATCCTTTAGCTATAATTGTGTTAGAGCATTTTAATACCATTTGTATTAAATACCATTTGTAATACTTTACAAATTGCTTGTTAATATTTTTATCCATTCCATTCAAAAGATAATTTCCATACTTTTTTGTGAGTTAATATAAACTAAAGAAACTGATCTTTAGTTTTATATATGTAATTTTTTCCGCTTTGTGTTATGTTGTCAACTTTGTTACATTATTCAGTATTTTAAAAATAAATCTTATTGTTCATATTTAAATAAATCCGACATGTTATGGGATAAAGATAAAATATTTATTCTAATGAAGCAAGTTAACATACCCAGTTTTCCTTCTTGTTGTGGTAGAGTCTAAACTCTACTCATTTAGCAGAAATCCAAAGTAAAGTACAATTGCAAAAAGTATAATCCTCATGCTGTACATTATTAGTTCTTTAGACTTACTCTTCCTACATATCTGTACATTGTAACCTCTGACCCACTTCTCCACACTTTCTAGCCTTTCACCTCTTTCTGACATTGACAATCATTGTTTTCATCTCTATTCCCTATATATAATGGGCTATTTTTCTTAAGATTCTGTATATAAGTGACGTCATGCAATATGTTTAATTCTGTGTCTGCCTATCTTCACTTAATGTAATGTCCCCCAGTTTCCTTCATATTGATGCAAATGGCAAGATCTCTTTTCTAATGGTGAATAATGTATCATTGCACATTCAAGTATAAGGGGGCCTCAATAATTCATGATACTGTGTATTATGAAAACACTAGGCTTGAGTTTCATTTATTGTCACAAAAATAAAAAAGTCCATTTCCATGAACTTTTGAAGGACCTTTGTATATCTGTTGCTAGCATGTAAAATTCTTCATATTCATGTAGCCATGTTCATTAATATTTTCTCTAGCTTTTGAAATCTTATTTCAGAAGATAACCATAGTTTCATTCTTACCAAAATAAGCTTCAATTGTTTTTTAGCATTCAATTTTTTAGCATTTTTGGTGGTTTTATATTTTTAACTCATATGTAATTTTATTTTAATATAGTAGTTCGTAGGGACTAACTTTTAGTTGTTTTTCTAAATTTCAGGGTTTTTTTCAGTTTTATGGTTACATTCACATTATTGATTTGAATTCTCAACTTAATTATATTTTAAATTCCCATATGTATTTGGATCAAGATTCAAGACTTTATTCTATTCAATTAGTTTATCTATTCATGTGCCAATTGACACATGGTATATTTGTATTTGGTAAATAATACATTTTGTTTTAACAAACCCAGCACTTCCTCATTGCTGTTTTTCAGATTTTTGCCTCTTTTTGCCTATTTATATTTCAAAATTCAATTTAGAATAAAATAATTTTAATTTTTTAAAAAATGTATTTGACAGATAGACAGTGAGAGAGAGAGAGAGAGAGAGAGAGAGAGAGAGAGAGAGAGAAAGGTCTTCCTTCTGTTGGTTCACCCCCCAAATGGCCACCATGGCCAGAGCTATGCTGATCCGAAGCCAGGAGCCAGGTGCTTCCTCCTGGTATCTCATGTCGGTGTAGGGGCCCAAGCACTTGGGCCATCCTCCACTGCCATCCTGGGCCACAGCAGAGAGCTGGACTGGAAGAGGAGCAGCCAGAACTAGAACCTGGCACCCCTATGGGATGCCGGTGCCAAAGGCGGAGGTGCCGGCCCCAATAAGTTTAAATTTAAATGGAAATAAAGTCATTTAAAATTATGATGAGTTTAAAATTAAGCTAAAAGGGAGATATAGAGCGAAAGAACATGAGAGCGGGAGAATCTTTCATCTGTTGATTCACTCCCCGGATGGCTGCAATGACTAGCACTGGGCCAGGCCAAAGCCAGGAACCAGAAGCTTCATCTAGGTCTTCCATAAGAGAGGCAGGGGTCCAAGAACCTGAGAGATTTTCTGTTGCTTTTTTCAGGTCATTATCAAGGAGCTGGATTGGAAGTGAAGCAACAGGGGCATGAGCTGGTGCCCATACTTGATACCAACATCACAGGTGGCAGCATCACCTGCTATGCCACAATACAGCTCCTCAATGTATTTTTTTAACCTAAGCAAATAAATTGACTTTCTGGGTTACTGTCATTGAAACCTTACATGAAAATACTTTTTTCTCACGTATATTAGCAGAAAACATTAAGTATTCTGTGAACTTAGCTAAGATGGACACAGGGATTATACATATGTGTGTATTAGCTCTCTATCTAGGAGTCATAATCGAAACCAGAGTAACTCATAATATCAAATAGTTATTAAAAAGTAAAGATGCATTTGTGCATTTAAACCATTTATCAGTAAGAGAAGCACAGTATAAACGTATGTTCTGTATGTTGGAAGTAATAGACACTTATATTCCATTTGAAGTTGTTAGATTGAGGTCATTTATTAGGTAAGCTGAAACCTGTCAACTTTTATTGAAGGCCATCATATTATAAATATTTTAGCTGGTTAATACAGGTATTTATAAGTCTCTTTATTATTTTTTTAATTTATTTTAAGGAATACAAAATTTGTAAGTACAATTAGGAAGATAATTATTCTTCCCACCATATAAGCCCTCACCTCCTAAGGATGTCTCTTCTGTGTTACTGCCAAACTCTCCACCCACCACCTTTTCAGACCCTCCTGAGTTCCTGGGGACCCCGCAGGTAGCCAGGAACCTCCTGCCCCCATACGCACATTCTTCTGCCCCGCCGCCATGTTCTGTTCTGCCCCCTGAAACTGGCCCTTCACCTAACCCCACTTTCACTATAACCTGCGATGAGTCCCTTTCCCCATTACCTATGGCCGGCACCCAGGTGATATCGCTGTTGCCCGTAAGTGCATGCACGTGGTCACATGACCAGAAGCCCTGACACCTCCTCCCACTTTGAGAGGTGGCTGGGGCTGAGGGTATTGTGTGTGTCCATGTTCCGTTCGTGCTACAAGACCTTGCACAGATCGAGGAAATACTAGGGTCATTTTCAGAAAATTCAACTAGGTTCATAAAAGAGTTTAGATACCTTTCTCTAACATATGACCTCACCTGGAAAGACCTTGATATTATCCTTTCCTCCTCTCTCACTTCTGAGGAATGGGTACAGGTCCAACAGGCTGCCTGAGATGAGGCTGACAAGGCCCGATTAACTGATCTCACTCTCCCACCAGGAGCCCAGGCAGTACCAGAGGTGGAGACAGGATGGGGCTACCAGGAAGGACAGGCGGGAAGACAAAATGTGGCCAATATGATAAGATACTTATTGGCTGGCATGCACACTGTCTCCCACAAGGAGGTCAATTTTGATAGATTTCGAGAGGTCATCCAGGACCTGCAAGAAAACCCAGCTCTTTTTTTTAAACAGGTTCACAGAGGCCCTAACTTCACCAAACTGGATCCTCATTCCCCTTCGGGGGTGGCAATTCTGGCGATTCTAGCCTCTCATTTCATTTCCCAGTCCACCTCCGACATCAGAAAAAACTAAAAAGGGTGGAGAATGGACCAGAGACCCCCATTAGAGACTTTGTAAAGATATCTTTCAAGGTCCATAATACTCGGGAAGAGGCAGCTGAGTAGGCACAACAGACCAGGATGCAGAAAAAGGTTACCCTCCAGACTCAGGTCCTGGGGGCAGCCCTGTGGCTGGTGGAGGGAAGAGGGGTCAAGGGCAACCAGCCCCCCAGGGCATGCTTCAAGTGTGGACAAGAGGGACATTGGGCTCAAGCATACCCCAACCCCTGCACATCCACGTGGCCATGCCCCACATGTGGCCAACCGGGCCACTGGAAGCCCAACTCCTGCACCTCCATGCGGAAGCCCGACTCCACAAGAGGACTCCACGCTACAACTGCTGGGGATGGCTGAAGACTGATGGAGCCCAGACTCAGGGACCCCTATCACCCTCGCTGAGCCCAGGGTAATGCTTCAAGTAGCAGGTAAGTCCACAGAATTCCTGGTGGATATGGGGGCTACCTATTCTGTCCTGCCGGCCTATGTGGGCCCATTCCTGCCCTCTTCAATTTCTGTAATGGGGATCGATGGGACTCCCTCCCACCCTAGGTGCACACCAGATTTGCCTTGTTAATTGGATAACCACCCTTTCTCCCACTCCTTCCTGGTAATCCCTTCCTGCCTGATTCCCCTACTGGGCTCCAGTCTCCACATTCTACCGCAACAACCTTCAGCTGCTCTCCTACTCCCTTTGATTGCTTCTCTAACCTCTCCCACCCCCTTCCCCTGATTCATCAAACCCCCAATAGCTGGTCTCTCCCACGAAGGTCAACCCTCGGGTATGGGATTTGTCAACACCAGTGGTGGCGACTCACCACCAGCCAGCCCTTATTAAACTCCGGGAGGGCATTCCATACCCTAACCAACCCCAATTCCCCATCTCTGAAACTCATAAATGCGGTCTTAAACCCTTCATTGACAGGCTCCTCCAACAAAATCTCCTAATACCCACTAATTACCCTTGTAACACGCCTATACTCCCAGTACGAAAACCATCAGACGAGTATAGACTAGTCCAAGACCTCTGCCTGGTTAATGCCACAGTTATCCCTATCCACCTGGTAGTGCCTAATCCTTATACACTGCTATCACAAGTTCTCCCAAAAAACCTCCCACTTCACAGTACAGTACCTTAAAGATGCCTTCTTCTCTATTCCTTTACACCTTGATTCTCAATACCTATTTGCCTTCAGCTGGACAGACCCAGACAATCATCAGGTCCAACAGTTGATGTGGACTATTCTCCCCCAGGGGTTCTGAGATAGCTCCCACATATTCAGAAAAGCCCTGGCCAGCGATCTTTCAACATTCAAGGCCCACAGCTCTACCCTATTACAATATGTGGATGACTTCCTCTTATGCAGCCCCTTCAAAGAGGACTCCGAATCCCAGGCAGTGGCTCTCTTAAATTTCCTAGGAGACAAGAGGTACAGGGTATCCCCCACTAAGGCCCAACTGTCTTTTCCGTCAGTGACCTATCTATTCATCCTTCTGACACCCTCCACCCGGTCACTAATGACTGATCGATGTCAGGCCCTAAAAGTTCTCCAACCACCAACCAACGCTGAGGCCATACTCTATTTTCTTGGAATGGTGGGTTTTTTTCTAGCATTGGATCCCTAACTTAGCTGTCCTGGCTAAACCTTTATACCAGTCTGCTCTTGAGACCCCAAAGTGTCCTTTGTCATCACTAACCACAGTAACTCACTCCTGGAGGACCCTTCATAATGCCCTGCTCAAGAGCCCCCCTTTGGCCTTGCTTAATCCTACAAAGCCTTTCCATCTGTTCACAGACGAATGCAATGGAATCGCTACTGGCCTCCTAGTCTGTCGCTCCCTTGCCCGCAAAGGAACGACACTGTTCACAGCTTATTGGTCTTCAGTAGACTTTTAATAAGAAAATAACAGCGACAGAGAAAGAATGAAGGGAGGAGAGTGGAAAGAAAAGCCCCCTCCTTCCTCAGCACACAGCTTATATACAAAATCCGGCCAATTGCAAGCAGGCTCAAGTCCATGCACGGAACACTCCAATCCGCTGTCTGTTCACACAGTGTGCACGCATCCTCGGGCCAATCAGATGAGGTGTCACACAGCAGGCAGGCTCACCACGCGGTCCTCGGCGCCATCTTGTTGTTTACAACATTCTCAACTCCTCTGGAAAGTCCCGACCGTGGGAAAGCATTGCCCTAACCGAAACTAGCAACATCCGCCTTGTGATAAAGACACAGCAACAGCTATCAGACCGACCTTGACGTGGGGGCTCCATAGCTGCGCATCCCATGGAGCCCCACACTAGTCCAACCATCTGGCCCCATGCACCAGCCGGTGGCCTTCCTCTCAAAACAGCTTGACCGTACAGCCCCAGGTTGACCCTAATGCATTCGAGCTCTGGCAGCAACAGCCACACATACGAAAGATGCCACCAAGCTCACCCTGCAGCAGCCTATCATGGTCCTGTCATCCCACAACTTAGCTGAACTTTTGGGACAGAGGTTCCTCTCCCTCCTCAGCCCCTCCCAGGTCCAGGAGCTACATCTCCTGTTCATCAAAAATCCCCATGTTACTATAGCCTGCTCCCCACCCTTAAACACAGCCAACCTCCTTCTTCTCCTGTCTTCCCCCATGGACACTCTTTCTGACTTTCATTCCTGCTCTGAAGTATTAAATTTCTTCCAGACCCCGACAGACCATGTTCTAGATTACCCAATAGACTCCTCTGACCTAACAATATTTGTAGATGGCAGCTCAGTGAGGGGTTTGATGGGGTGCAGAGAGCAGCATATGCAGTGTTTACCCTCAATAAGACAATAGAGGCTAAATATCTTCCCCCAGGAATCACCTCCCAGAGGCAGAACTCCATGCCCCGACCCGAGCTCTTATACTTGCTAAGGGCAAAAGGGTCAACATCTATACGGACTCTAAATACGCCTTTCTCGTAGCTCATTCTCATTCTGCCATATGGAAGGAAAGGGGGTTCATGATGTCACGGGGAACATTGATAGTTAATGCTGCCCACATCCACCAGCTTCTCCAGGCCCTCACCCTGCCCCTCCAGGTGGTGATAATCCATTGCAAGGGCCACCAACAAATGACTGATCTAGTGTCAGTGGGTAACAGGCGGGCAGACTTGGTGGCTCGCACACTTACTAGTCAAGACCCACCTACACAGGAGCCCCTAGCCCCATTATTGTTTCTCACAACCTCTATTAAGCCTACTTACCTCCCTCAGGAAAGTCATCATCTACTACAAAACAGAGGTAAGGAACACCCTGAGGGGTGACTTTTTCTCAACGACAAGATCGCTTTCCCTATTCAAAACTCCCTTCCATTATTAACTGACATTCACAACACTCTACATATAGACCTGCTCTACCATTTTCTGCCCCTCTGTTTTACTGTAATACTCTTTTTTTTTCTTTATTTTTTTTTTTTTTTTTGACAGGCAGAGTGGACAGTGAGAGATAGAGAGACAGAGAGAAAGGTCTTCCTTTTGCCGTTGGTTCACCCTCCAATGGCCGCCACGGCCGGCGTGCTGTGGCCAGCGCACCACGCTGATCCGATGGCAGGAGCCAGGTGCTTCTCCTGGTCTCCCATGGGGTGCAGGGCCCAAGTACTTGGGCCATCCTCCACTGCACTCCCTGGCCACAGCAGGGAGCTGGCCTGGAAGAGGGGCACCGGGACAGAATCCGGTGCCCCGACCAGGACTAGAACCCGGTGTGCCGGTGCCGCAAGGCGGAGGATTAGCCTAGTGAGCCACGGCTCCGGCTTTACTGTAATACTCTTAAAGATCTCCTTAAACAGGTTCACTCACCCTGTTCTATCTGTTCTTTGACATCCCCTAAGGGAAAACTAAAGCCCCAGATACCCACTCACCAGATGAGAGGCCACCTTCCTGGTGAAGACTGGCAAATAGACTTTATTCATATGCCCCCTCACAAATGCTTACGGTATATTCTAACCATAGTGGACACATTTTCTGGTTGGATAGAGGCCTTCCCCATGACTTCAGAAACAGCAGCCATGGTGGCTGAAATCTTATTACAACACATCATTCCACGATTCAGGCTGCCTACCTCTATCCAGTTGGACAATGGGCCAGACTTTGTATCACAGGTGGTACAACAAGTTACATGAGCCCTTGGCACCACCTGGAAGTTACACATCCCATACCGCCCTCAATCCTCAGGTAAAGTTGAAAAGGCAAACAGCATGCTAAAAGATCAGTTTATTAGACTCTCCATCCAACTTTGGATGGGTCGGGCACAACTACTCCTGCTGGCCCTCACCAGGCTCCATGCAGCTCCATGCAAAGCCCATTTGCGCTCATGTATGGAAGACCCTTCTTTCTTAACCATCACCTGCCAGTCCACACCCCGCCGCTGGCCTCTTACCTCCCTGACTTCACCTTACTTCATTCACTTCTCAGGGAACACACTGACTGATATCTATCTCCTGTCCCCATCTGCTCATCACCCAGCTGGTCCAGAGGTCCTGCCACTCCAGCTGGGGGACTCCGTCCTACTCTGATCCTCCCAGCGCCAGCCACTTCATCCCCATTGGACGGGACCCCACGTTGTAATTCTCACCACTCCAACTGCAGCCAAACTACTGGGTCATGAAAACTGACATCATATATCTCGCCTCAAGAGGGCACCTTCCCCTCCCCCAGAGCCTCTGTCATCCTGGACAGCCACTGCTCTGGGGCCTACCAAGCCTGTTTGTCCATAATCCTAGTACTCCTGGTCCTACCCCTGATTCCTAAGATACTGGTCTCGGCTCAGTCCCTGCCCACATGTTCATGCTCCTCCCGCCTATCTTACTTTCCAGCCACATGCTATGAGAGAACATCACCACAATTCCTATGTTCCTTTGCTGGATTACCAGCAATCCAGGTAACCGTCTGCCGTGGTGGAGTTCACAGACATGTCTGCTTTGGCAAATCCCCTGGATCAAAGGTCTGTATGACACCGACCACTCACTGGGGCTATAGTGATCGGGGAGGGCACCAGGACCTTAATCAATGACAGGAGGTTGCTAGGGTTAAGGAGGTGCTCAAGGAACTGGGAGAAAACTTGTCACAAATAACCACTCAGTGCCGACCCTTGCCACCTCTCCCACGGAGACCCAACCCACCTCGCCTCTCATGCCCTGACTGGCTGTCGTATATCTCTCTGTCTACCAGCTCCTCAACTCTTCTGAGAGCTCTGGCTGATGGTTGCTGGATCTGTTCCACCCTGTTGCCTTCCTTTACAACTATCGAAGTCCTGACAAATTCTACTCCTGGACCCACCAATGAGACAATTTTTCCCTTACTTACTAATCTCCCTCACGCAAAAAATCGACACTAGTGCTTCAATCTAACCTTGTCATTATCTCCTGACCCACTATGCCCCAACCCTTTTTTCAACTCCACTCTCTGTAATTCCATGACCCCTATAAAGCCGGGAGATGGCTTAACTGGAGGTCACTTCCTCCAGTGCGGGAGTTCCCTATTCCACTGTCTACCTCCTAATGCAACTGATATCTGTATTCCTGTAATTATCCTCCCAGAGGACTCCTTGGTGCCCCAAAACCTGTCTCTCCCGATACCAGTTCTGCAAAACGCCCATGCTGAAAGGGTCATAATTATCCATCCCTTTCTAGCAGCACTAGGTGTTCTAATGGGAGTGGGGACAGGAGTAACTAGCCTGGCGTATGGTACTACTCAGATACAACAACTGGTAAACACCTTAAATACGGAGCTACAAAATGTTGCAGCCTCCATTATAAAACTGCAAGACCAGATTGACTCCCTGGCTGATGTAGCCCTTCAAAACAGAAGGGCATTAGACCTCTTACTAGCAGAAAAAGTGGGAACATGCATATTTACGGGGGAACACTGCTGCTTTTTTACTAACAAATCTGGAGTGGTCAGAAACATGGCACAACAACTTAAGGAATGCATTGCCAAATGACAACAGGGATGGGATCTATTTTCCTCTTTTCTCCCTTGGGTACTCCCAACCCTGGGACCCATATTAACTGTAGGGACAGTTGTAATGATTGCTCCTTGTGCTCTCAGGCTCATAAAAGATCAAATCCAGGAAGCCTCCAGAGTAGTGGTCAACCAGATGCTTCTCCATCCATACATGTCTGTCCACGAGAGCCCCAAGATACCCGCAGTGGGCCCTTGTAGAGGATGTCCCCAGTCAGCAGGAAGTAGCCACAGAGACTCATCCTCACCCCTTTTCCTATCATCAAAAGTTCAGGATGCTAGCTTTGGGATCTGCAAGGAGAGAAGGCCTGAACTTCCAGGAATGGAGAGTCCTATCTGCCTTTCCTGGAATGAAAAGTCCTTGTCAAGGTCCCTGTGGGTGCCTAAAGGTCAACCAATGAGGATCAGACTTGCCTCAACCTTTAACCCCCATGTCCTGTATCTATAAAAGGAGCCCTCCCAACTTCTGAAGTGTGACTTCCTCGGCCTCCGCTCTGTTGGGACCGGAGAACCTCACCTAGGAGCGGAATTCCAATAAAAGGTTGTGAATTAATTGATTCATCTGGGAAGATTTGTTACACGCTGGACATGTTCCACTAATCTTTTCTATAAATTCACTTTAACACTTAATATGATCACTTTAACATTTTAGATGGCATTGACCACCAAGTTTAATGGGATTTGGAGTCCCATTGACAAGTTTTTTTTTTTTTTTTTTTTTTTTTTTTTGACAGGCAGAGTTAGACAGTGAGAGATTGAGAGAGAGAGAGAGAAAGGTCTTCCTTCCATTGGTTCACCCCCCCAAATGGCCACTATGGCTGGCACGCTGTGCCAGTCTGAAGCCAGGAGCCAGGTGCTTCCTCCTGGTTTTTAAACTGTACCCTTAGAAGTCTGTAGGAATGTATACAGAACTATACAGCTGTACAGTTACAAACTTCCTCCTCCCTCTCTTTTATTCTCACTCATTTTTTTTTTACTATTTTCAATTGACTTTATACACATATAATTAACTCTAGTTAAGTAAAGAGTTCAACAAATAGTATGAAGAAAAAAAAAGACGATAAAACAAAGAAAACAAAACTGTTCCTCAACAGTCAAGACAAGGACAGCTCAAGTCTTCCCTTCTTGAAGTGTCAATTTCACTTCAACAGATTTCATTTTTGGTGCTCTACTAGTTCTCACAGATCAGGGAGAACATATGGTATTTGTCCTTTTTGGACAGGCTTATTACTTTTTTTTTAAAATTTATTTGACAGGTAGAGTTATAGACAGTGAGAGAGAGAGAGAGAGACAGAGAGAAAGGTCTTCCTTTTCTGTTGGTTCACTCCCCAAATGGCTGCCACAGCCAGCACTGCACTGATCTGAAGCCAAGAGCCAGGTGCTTTCTCCTGGTCTCCCATGTGGGTGCAGGGGCCCAAGCACTTGGGCCATCCTCCACTGCCCTCCTGGGCCACAGCAGAGAGCTGGACTGGAAGAAGAGCAACCAGGACTAGAACCCTGTGTCGATATGTGATGCCAGTGCTGCAGGCGGAGGATTAAGCAAGTGTGCCATGGTGCCGGCCCCGGGACTGGCTTATTTCACTAAGTATGATGATTTCCAGATTTATCAATTTTGTATCAAATGACTGGATTTCTCTTTTTTTTTAATGCTGTGTAGTATTCCATAGTGTACATACCCCATAATTTCTTTATCCAGTTTTCAGTTTATGGGCATTAAGTAGATTCCACATCTTAGCTACTGTGAATTGAGCTGCAATAAACATGGAGGTGCAGTTAGCTCTTTGTCTATTGATTTCATTACCCTTGGGTAAATTCCCAGGAGTGGGATGGCTGTATCATATTGTAGATCTAATTCAGATTTTTGAGGTATCTCCATACTCTCTTCCATGGTGGCTTTACCAGTTTACATTTCCACCAACAGTGGATTAGGGTACCTTTTCCCCAACACCCTGCCAGCATTTGTTGTTTGTTGATTTCTGTATGAAAGGCATTCTAACTGGGGTGAGGTAAAACCACATTGTGGTTTTGATTTGCATTTCCCTGACAGCTAGTGATCCTGAACCTTTTTTCATGTGTTTGTTGGCTATTTGGATTTCCACTTTTTTTTTTTTTTTAGTGGAAATCAACACAGCAAGGTTTATTAGAGTAGGGACATCCATAAGAACGGCTGGGTACCTCTCCAGACAGAGCCTGAGAAAGAGTGCCCAGTCACTCAGACTGGGGGAGAGCAAGGTTACATGGTTGAGTGGAGAGAGTACATCTGGGCAGGCCAGGCGGGCAGCTTGGCAGTTCGGCAGAGGGCTGAGTGTGCACTCCGGTTGAGGCTGGGGGTTTTCAAGGGGATCGGCCCTGCTCTCCCCTCTCCTCCTCCTAGAACAAAGGACTCCTTGGATGCAAATATGAAAAATTCCCCTCTGACTCTCCCCCTGAAGTTATCAGACAGGAGGAAGCCTGGCTAGCGTTGCCCTGCCTTAGAGGAAGGATGGTTATTGGGTAGAAGGAGCAGGGCATTTGAAGTGCAGATACTAGGCTGCACCTGGAAGGTTACCTGGATGACTTTGAGATGCGGATGCTAGACCTAGATGTCAACTCCCTAGGTCTTTGTCACACATACATAAGCTTATTTCTAACCCCCTATCTAACATCCCCCCCACCCTCAAGAGGAATACCCATAATTCTTTTTTGGATAATGGATGGAGTTCCATCTTCTGTAGCTTCTTCAAAACTGACATATGGACATCGAGAAGGATATGGGTATTTCATCTTGCTATCTGTCCTATGGTGTGGAAAAGTGGCCTTGGAAAGACTGTCCTACTTGGTCCAGAGGAATGCTCAAGTTGTCCAATGGACTGGGCTGGAAGCCTTGTCTGACAACGATTTGGAGTTCAGCAGCTTTTATTCTGTTACAGACAAAACAAACAAGGGCATTAAAAAAACACGTGGTCCAAAGAGAAGCAGCAAGATTACAGAAGTTATTGGGCCAAGGAGAGGAAATAGCCAGGATTTCCATGACCAGATGTAAGGCCAGATGGATTTCTACTTTTGAAAATGTCTGTTTATGTCCTCGAGTCATCTCTTAATTGGGTTTTAGTTTGATTGTTGTAGAATTTCTTGATCTCTTTGTAGATTCTGGTTATTAATCCTTTATCAGTTGCATAGTTTGCAAACGATTTCTCCCATTCTGTCGGTCATCTCTTCACTTTCCTGAGTGTTTCTTTTGCCATACAGAAACTTCTCAATTTGATGTAACCCCATTTGTCTATTTTGGCTTTAATGTCCTGTGCTTCTGGGGTCTTTTCCATGAAGTCTTTGCCTGTGCCAGTGATTGCAGAGTATCCCCAATGTTCTCTAATCATTAGATGGTGTCAGGTCGGAGATGAAGACCTTTAATACATTTCGAGTGGATTTTTGTGTAAGGTGTAAGGTAGGAGTTGCTTCATGCTTCTGCATGTGGTGATCCAGTTTTCCCAGCACCAATTGTTGCAGAGACTTTCCTTGCTCCAGGGATTGGTTTTAGCTCCCTGGTAATATATTATTTGGTTTTCTATGCTTGCATTGATTCCTGGCATTTCTATTCTGTTCTATTGTTCTAGTCATCTATTTTTGTACCAGTACCAGGTTGTTTTGATTATGACTGCCTTGTCTTGAAATGTGGTATTGTGATCCTCCAGCTTTGTTTTTTTCTTTTGTATAAGATTGCTTTAGCTATTCGAGTTCTCTTGTGCCCCCATATGAAATTAAGCATCATATTTTTCTAGATCTGCTAAGAATGTCTTCAGTATATTGATTGGTATCACACTGAATCTGTAAATTGCTTTTGGAAGAAAGGACATTTTGATGATATTGATTCTTCCAGTCTATGAATGTGGAAGATTTTTTCCATTTTTTGTTTCTTCTTCTATTTCTTTCTTTAATGTTTTGTAATTTTCACCACAGAGATCTTTGACATCCTTGGTTAAATTTATTCCAAGGTATTTGATTTATTTTTGTAACTATTGTGAAGGGGATTGATCTTAGAAGATTTTTTCTCAGCCACGGCATTATCTGTATATACAAAGGCTATTGATTTTTGTTTATTGACTTTATATCCTGCTCTTTACCAAACTCATCTATGAGTTTCAATATTCTCTTAGTGGAGTCTTTTGGTTCCCCTATATATAGAATCATGTCATCCACAAATAGGGATAGTTTGACTTCCTCCTTCC
Source organism: Oryctolagus cuniculus (assembly GCF_964237555.1). Lineage (NCBI taxonomy): Eukaryota > Metazoa > Chordata > Mammalia > Lagomorpha > Leporidae > Oryctolagus > Oryctolagus cuniculus. Next base: position 17,376,145 of record NC_091432.1, on the reverse strand, counting down.
CAATTTGTATCCCTTTGATAAAATCTTTATGATACAGAACATCTAATATTTATCTAAATACCTTCTGGCCAATGTAGCCTATAGAAAGCCAAGTTAAGGGAATATAAATGATGTCCTTAAGTTCTACTTTGTTGTTGGAAATCAGAAATTTACTCCTTTAGAGTTTTCAATTGGCACTGGATTGATATTAAGGGAATAAATTAGTAGAATGATGATCATTATGGCTTCATCTGACAAGAATTCAGGCCTTTTAAATAAATCATCACTCCAACTAAATTGCAAAATTATGAGTATCTATCTTTTCAGTAATTGGGATACCAACTTCAATAATCTCCTCAGTCCAAATTTTTCTGTTTCTTAACTTCAAGATTTCCTAGGAAGAGACCCTCTAAACAGTCACAGTAAGGCTCATCTTTATAGCTTAAAAGTTATCATTCTTTTCTAACAGTCAGGAGAGTGAAGAGACAACCGACAGAATGGGAAAGAATATTTGCAAACTATGCAACAGATAAAGGGTTAATAACCAGAATCTACAAAGAGATCAAGAAACTCCACAAAAACAAAACCAACAACCCACTTAAGAGATGGGCCAAGGACCTCAATAGACATTTTTCAAAAGAGGAAATCCAAATGGCCAACAGGCACATGAAAAAATGTTCAAGGTCGCTAGCAATCAGGGAAATGCAAATCAAAACCACAATGAGGTTTCACCTCACCCCGGTTAGAATGGCTCACATACAGAAATCTACCAACAACAGATGCTGGCGAGGATGTGGGGAAAAAGGGACACTAACCCACTGTTGGTGGGAATGCAAACTGGTCAAGCCACTATGAAAGTCAGTCTGGAGATTCCTCAGAAACCTGAATATAACCCTACCATTCGACCCAGCCATCCCACTCCTTGGGATTTACCCAAAGGAGTTTAAATTGACAAACAAAAAAGTCGTCTGCACCCTAATGTTTATTGCAGCACAATTCACAATAGCCAAGACCTGGAACCAACCTAAATGCCCATCAACGGTAGACTGGACAAAGAAATTATGGAATATGTATTCTTTAAAATACTATACCGCAGTAAGAAACAACGAAATCCAGTCATTTGCAACAAAATGGAGGAATCTGGAACACATCATGCTGAGTGAAATAAGCCAGTCCCAAAGGGACAAATACCATATGTTCTCCCTGATTGGTGACAACTGACTGAACACCAAGAAGGAAACCTCCTGAAGTGAAATGGACACTATGAGAAATGGTGACTTGATCAGCATAGCCCTGACTGTTAATGAACAACTTAATACATTATCCCTCTTAGTAGTTTTTTTTGTCTGTTCTACTTAATATGACTGGTTTAATTCTGTAATTATCACACAGTTATTCTTAAGTGTTGAAAATTAACTGAAATGTGATCCCTGTTAAACATAAGAGTGGGAATAAGAGAGGGAAGAGATGTATAATTTGGGACATGCTCAAGCTGACTTGCCCCAAATGGTAGAGTTAGAAACATACCAGGGGATTCCAATTCAATCCCATCAAGGTGGCATGTACCAATGCCATCTCACTAGTCCCAGTGATCAATTTCAGTTCACAATTGATCATAATGAAAGGACTAAGAGTCAAAGGGAGCACATAAACAAGTCTAGTACCTGCTAACACTAACTGATAGAATAAATAAAGGGGAGAGTAATCCAGCATGGGAAGCGAGATACTCAGCAGACTCATAGAATGGCAGATGTCCTAAATAGCACTCTGGCCTCAGAATCAGCCCTAAAACATTCGGATCTGGCTGAAAAGCCCATGAGAGTATTTCAGGCATGGAAAGCCAAGACACTCTGGCAAAAAGATCTCTGTGAGTGAGATCCCAGTGGAAAGAACAGGTCTTCAAAGAAGGAGGTACCTTTCTCTGAAGGGAGGAGAGAACCTCCACTTTGACTTTGACCTTGTCTAAACAAGATAAGAGTCGGAGAACTCAAGGGGCTTCCATAGCCTTGGAAACTCATGACCGGTGCATAGGGAGATTACTGATGCCATAAACAGGAGTGTCAATTTGTAAAGTCAACAACAGGAGTCACGGTGCACTTACTCCTCATGTAGGATCTCTGTCCTTAATGTGCTGTACATTGAGGCTTAATGCTATAACGAGTACTCAAACAGTATATTTCACTTTGTGTTTCTACGGGGGTGCAAACTGTTGAAATCTTTACTTAATGTATACTAAACTGATCTTCTGTAAAAAAAAAATAAAGAAATTATGAATTCCCAACTTGACTCTCACTGGGATTAAACATGACAATAGGTCTGATCTGATTTCATCATCATTTAAAAAAAATCATCTATTATTTTTCACTTTATGTTTCTGTGTGGGAGCAAACTGTTGAAATCCTTACTTAATGTATACTAAGCCGATCTTCTGTGTATTAAGATAATCGAAAATGAATCTTGATGTGAATGGAAGGGGAGAGGGAGTGGGAAAGGGGAGGGTTGTGGGTGGGAGGGATGGTATGGGGGGGAAGCCATTGTAATCCATAAGTCGTACTTTGGAAATTTATATTCATTAAATAAAAGTTGAAAAAATAAAAAAATAAAAAAATAAAAAAAAGTTATCATTCTTTTCTAAATATTACCGAATATGAAGTTCATAATGTGTTACTTAGTTTTCTTTACAAATTTTCTTTTCACATTATGAATTTTTCATGTTTTTTGGCATCCAGCAATTATTTATTAGCAAGAGCCTTCATCCTCTAGGGATTGTTCTAGGGAAGAAAAATGTTCAGAAGAGATTACTTCATTTGAATCTGTTCCAAATATTTTAACAAATTAACGTGTTATGGTTTTATAGACTCTTTCGTTTAGAGTAGTGATTATGTAAAAGTCATAGACTGTGCCTGTACATTTAAAAGGAAGGTTTATTTTTTTCTGACCAATGACCCAAGGGATTTCTGAAAACTTAAATTGCTGCCCAAGCCATAGTATGTCTTCGTTATGGCTAGTTCCCTGGAAGTTATGTTTCCTTGTTGTATTTAGCATGCTACTAGAAGTTTGTGGCGGGTCTCAACTTTCTAGGAAAAAGATTGGGAGGCATAGGGATATATTTTTAATCAGGAAAAACAAAATAGCCTTAGGAATATGTCTGAAAGGTTGATGATTCCTGCTTCTACCATTTCCAGGAAGTCAGCTCCTAAGTTTTGTCTTCTTGGGTACACATCTTAATAGAGATATTAATGGAACAAATGCAGATGAGTACATGAACATAATCCTAAATTATCAAAGTAATGTTCTTTTTGTTTACCATCATTGATTAAAAAAAGGAAAAGTTAATGTAACTAATTTTAATGCTTGTTTATTGTGCTAGTAAATAGTGAGCTTTACCAGGTTCACTTTGTCAATTTTTCATGGTCAAGCAGACATGGCATTTTTTTTTCTACGCAGACATTTTCTTGGCAGGTGAGACAGTGAATGTACAGTGAATGTTGACATTATATTTAATTGTCTTTATGTTTTAGGCATGTACATAGGATACTTTTATATTTTCATGAGAGACTAGAAATATAGATTCTGTAGTCACTTTGAACTCTTTCTAGATACTTTGATCAATCATACTTTATGATAGAGAATTTATGTGGGTTTTTGTGTGTGAATTTTAAAATTATACCAGCACATGTTAATATGCTATACACACAGACTCATATATATATACATATATATATGTGTATATATATATACATATATATGTGTATATATATATACATATATAAAACTCATGCTCAGGGAAGTACATATACTATCACCACTTAGGCATTTTATAAAATTATAATTATAAAGTACTCTACAGAGTTTATTTGTTATAACAGAATTCTTTTTAAAGGTCATATTCATAAGAAACTACATTTTTAAAAAATATTAAGGGTTTAAGTTGGAATCATATTTGCATTACTTTTTAGGTTTATGATATAAAATCATTGAAACTTAAATATTAGACTATAGTTTATAGTTGAAATACTCTATTATTAACATGTAAATAATTAAACTCTTCAGTGTAATATTTATTTTAAAGCCAGTAATGATGGCTATACATTGCAGAAAATAAAATGTGGGATATATGGATATAGTTTATACCCTATTCTATGTTCTTCAATAAATGTTGCTTTATTGGTTTACAGCTTTAATAATAACAGAAATCTTGAAGTGAATGAAAGCAGTAATGTGAGTGAAACATGCAGAAAGTTCATCAGAGCTGGCTTCTAAAGAAATCTCAGACCCTTTCTGCATATGTCTTTCCTTGCTACAAAAATCTATGTGAGTGTTATGTTCTTGCTTGATTCTATTAAGGTATGTTCCATCATGTGTAGATGTTAGTAATTACACACATGCTTTTATGTTATGCCCAAGTTATAGGTATATTACTTATACAATTTGTGTGATTCTTGTTAGATTGAAAGCAATAATATTGTTAGTTTTGATCTAAAGTGCACAAAGAAGCATTCAGGAGCACGAAGTTTCTTTGCCAGTTGTCAGGCAGTGTTCTATACACTTCTCTGTGAACAAGACAACACTGATGAAAGTAAAGAATAATTAGTATCTGAACCCTAAAAATAATGAAACTGAATAGGTTCATTAACTCCCCAAGGCCACAGAGACAGGATGTTGCAAGTGGGGATTCCAATACAGTGTGGCTCCAAGTATTCAACACAAAAAAATCCCCACTCAAAGTCTGTTTCTATGTTAATTTACTCATTTAGAGTGTATTTTCCCAACTATACAGTAAGTTCTATGAAAACAGGATGCCTTTTCCTGCTTGTCGTTGCTGACTTCGTTACAAAGAGTGACATGTATCAAAGAAGTAGTAAATGCATGAATGGCTGCTCTGCTTTTGACTCTAATCCTTTATAGAAGATCTGTTGAGCCTGAGATGTAGAAACTATTTCTTTTAGGTCCAAAAAAAAAAAAAAAATCAGCTGAAGGAGAAAAAGCATTGTCAAGGGAAGGCCTATTGAACTCTTTCAAAGAGGAACTCTGTAGATTACTAAGGAAATGTGTTCTGTGTGTAAGCTAGTGTAGCAGATATAATGATGGAGATGTGCTCATGACATGATGGATTCAGAGTCCTGCTCACAATTTCATTACAGGTCCTGTTCTCCTGAGCTCCTACTTTGGAAATAAGCATTTATAGACGAATCAATGGGACGTGGTAGCAATGTCACAGAATTTGTTCTTCTGGGCCTCACTCAGGATCGGAATGGGCAAAAGGCACTGTTTGTCATGTTTTTACTCATCTACATTGTGACAATGGCGGGAAACATGCTGATTGTGATGACGGTTGTTGCCAGCCCCTCTCTTAGCTCCCCAATGTACTTCTTCCTTACCTATCTGTCACTCATGGATGCTGTCTATTCCACTGCCATTTCACCCAAGTTGATCACAGACTTATTCTGTGATAAGAAAACTATTTCCTTCCCAGCTTGCATGGGACAGCTCTTCATAGAACACTTATTTGGTGGTGCTGAGGTCTTCCTGCTGGTGGTGATGGCTTATGACCGCTATGTGGCCATCTGTAAGCCACTGCACTATCTGGCCATCATGAATCGACAGGTTTGCATCTTTCTGTTGGTGGTGGCCTGGGTTGGAGGTTTTATGCATTCTTTTGTTCAACTTGTGTTTGTGTACAGTCTCCCCTTCTGTGGCCCCAATGTCATTGACCACTTCATTTGTGACATGTACCCATTGTTGGAACTTGCGTGCACTGACACCTACTTCATAGGTCTCACTGTGGTTGCCAATGGCGGAGCCATCTGTATGGCGGTCTTTATCCTTCTTCTGATCTCCTATGGAGTCATCCTAAGCTCCCTTAGAACTCACAGCCAGGAAGGACGGCGCAAGGCCCTGTCTACCTGCAGCTCCCACATCACAGTGATTGTGCTGTTTTTCGTTCCCTGTATTTTCATGTATATTAGACCTGTTTCCAACTTTCCTGTTGATAAGTTCTTGACTGTGGTATATACAATTATGACTCCCATGTTGAATCCTTTAATATATACCTTAAGAAATTCAGAGATGAAAAGTGCTATGGGGAAACTCTGGAGTCAAAAGTTAACTATAGGTAGGGTAAGAATGCTTCCCACACTGAACATATTTGTTGTAAGTTCTAAAACAACAAGCAAGCAGTAAATTCTAACACCTTAATTCAAACTATGGATGAGGTAAACAGTTCAACTGGTTCTGTCGGATGCTTTTGTTTTTTCAAAACAATAAAAAAGTGGAACAATTTATCATTTGTGACTGGAATCACTTTAATAGAAAACTTTCTGTAAAGTGAGTAAGAGGCACATGTATTGTCCTATTAGTTTACCTTATAACCTTGGTTTTTCAGTTTATATTGAAATTTGATTTAGAAGTTTGATTATTCATTTCAAAAGAGAAATAAAAAGCTACTTTTGAAAATTTGCTATTACAAAACTAATGGGAAAGGAATTTGGCTATTAAAGGGAACAGATTTCTGAGACTAAAAAGGTTATCTTTAAATGCTAATGTTCAATATTCTACCAGCACATCAACTTTTGGTAGCTCATGATGAATTTCATTTCAGAATATTTCTATTCCTTAAGGAACTCTGTCAGATCATCATCAGGCAGATGATGTCATATTTTGACATGGACAATACCAGTAAACAATTTTGTTAAAAGGCATGTTGTTAATGAGGAAAACATTCCAAATCTTGATTACAGGATATATACTTTGAGGAAACCACTGTAAGACATGTTGTAAATATATTTTTATGATTTTTCTTCACTAGTTATTATATGCATGTTTTCTGTAATAAATAGGTAGAGCTTCTTATTTTGTTTCTATGATTCTGAATATATGGGTAAAGAAATATTACTTGGCCTAAGGTGCAATACTTCCTAAAATTTACATTCAATATAAATACATTATTTATGGACTTACAAAAGGATCTTAGCCACCAACTTGGAACATCAGAAACCAGTAGAAAGACAAAATTTTTTCAATCCAAATTGGAACATCACAAAAGATTGGAAGAGTTTACTTTTAATTTATTTCTATTTGTTTAACACAGTTTTGTTGTGTATACTTAAGGTATACAGCCTGATAAAGTGGAGTGGGTATACATGGTGAAAACATTACTATAATGAAGCTAAGGAACACATTCATCATCTCATATAGATTCCCACTTTTTTGTGGTAAGAGTAGTTAAAATCTAATTATTTAGCTTGAATCCAAATGCAGCATGATTTTATTGGCTATATTCCTGACATTGTACATTAATTGAGGATGCAAAATAATAGAGGATACAAAATAGGATGAGCAAGCCTAGACACCTAGTGTGCTACGCTGGTTTATTTTCTGACTGAAAAACAAGTTTGGAACTTTTATTAATTAAAAAAATGTTACATTATCTATTATGTTCATTAAGTTGTGTATATTATATTCAAAGCATATACAATTTATTTGCAAACATTGTGGCTACTTACCAATAATATTATTATCTTTAAATTACCTGTATGTACCTTTTTTAAAAAAGATTTATTTATTTGAAAGGTGTAGTTACAGAAAGGCAGAGAGAGAGAGAGAGAGAGAGAGTGAGACAGAAAGAGATCTTCCAATTGTTGGTTAACTCTCCAAATGATCACGACAGCTGGAGCTGGGCCAATCAGAAGCCAGGAGCCAGGAGTTTCTTCTGGGTCTCCCACATGGAGCAGGGGCCCAAGCAGTTGGACCATCTTCCACTGCTTTCCCAGGCACATTAGCAGGGAGCTAGATCAGAAGTCAAGCAATAGTGACTCGAACCCATGCCCATATGGGATACCAGCATTGCAGGCAGTGGCTTAACCTGCTAAGCCATAGTGCCGGCCCATGTGTACCTTTTTTATACCACTCATCCATCTTTCTGCATAGGTGATTGCAGTGCTAAACTTTTGTGAATCATAATTACAAATAGTTAACTACATATGTATGTATACTTAAAATATGTTGTTTAGTTTTTCTTATTCCTGTCCTTAATTGAAAGCATAAGCTATGCATTTTTCTGAATATCATATTGATCCATGTATTAACTTTCTAAGATTCAGTTATGTTGCTCCATGTCCCTTTATTTTATTTTTTAAAGATTTATTTATTTATTTGAAAGTCAGAGTTACACAGAGAGAGGAGAGGTAGAGAGAGAGAGAGGGCTTCCATCCGATGGTTCACTCCCCAGTTGGCCACAAAGGCCGGAGTTGCACTGATCCTAAGCCAGGAGCCAGGAGCTTCTTCTGGGTCTCCCACGTGGGTGCAGGGGCACAAGGACTTGGGCCATCTTCTACTGCTTTCCCAGGCCATAGCAGAGAGCTGGATCAGAAGTGGAGCAGCCAGGTCTTGAACCAGTGCCCAAATGGGATGCCAGCGTTTCAGGCCAGGGCGTTAACCTGCTGTGCCACAGTGCCAGCCCCTCCATGTCCCTTTAGTCTCATCATTTGCTTGATGTGTTTTATTCCAAGTGTGACTATACTACATGATGTGTAGCCATGTAATTAATGGTCACAGGAGTTGTGTCCAGATTTTTTCATAGAGCACATAGTATTGCTATGGATGTTCTGAAGGAAATTATTTTGTGTTAAGTACAATGTTTATACATTCACTTTTACAGATGATAGCATCTTCCCACCAAATTCTGTATGATTATGTTACACCCCTACCAAGAGTGTATAACAAATTTATTGCTTTACATTCTTCCCAATGTCTGATATTGCAAGCTCTTTGATAGTTTTGCTAATGTAATGGTTTTAAGATGGAATACATTGCAATTTTAATTTGGATTTTTTATTGATACTGAATTTGAGTGTATTCTTGTTTATTGAACATTATTTTTTTGAATCCTCCATTTTAAAACTTCTATTAAACATGCATTTGCATTTTTCTATCAATTGTTTTCCTATTATAAATTTTTTGTGGTTCATCGGGATTCCTTTGTTCTAGTTCTTTACTTGTAATTTTATGTGTATTGCAAGTTCCTCTTTTTTTTTTTTTTTTTATTTTTGACAGGCAGAGTGGACAGTGAGAGAGAGAGACAGAGAGAAAGGTCTTCCTTTTGCCGTTGGTTCACCCTCCAATGGCCGCCGCGGCCAGCGCGCTGCGGCTGGCGCACTGCGCTGATCCGATGGCAGGAGCCAGGAGCCAGGTGCTTTTCCTGGTCTCCCATGGGGTGCAGGGCCCAAGCACCTGGGCCATCCTCCACTGCACTCCCTGGCCACAGCAGAGGGCTGGCCTGGAAGAGGGGCAACCGGGACAGAATCCGGTGCCCCGACCGGGACTAGAACCCGGTGTGCCGGCGCCGCTAGGCGGAGGATTAGCCTAGTGAGCCGCGGCGCCGGCCCGCAAGTTCCTCTTAATTATCTTATTTTTTAAACCATTACTGAGGCCTGTGCCGCGGCTCAATGGGCTAATCCTCCACCTGTGGCACTGGCACACTGGGTTCTAGTCCCGGTCGGGGCTCCGGATTCTGTCCCGGTTGCCCCTCTTCCAGGCCAGCTCTCTACTGTGGCCTGGGAGTGCAGTGGAGGATGGCCCAAGTTCTTGGGCCCTGCACCCACATGGGAGACCAGGAGAAGCACCTGGCTCCTGGCTTTGGATCAGCGTGATGAGCCGGCCGCAGCGCGCTGGCCGCTTTGGCCATTGGAGGGTGAACCAACGGCAAAAGGAAGACCTTTCTCTCTGTTTCTCTCTCTCACTGTCCACTCTGCCTATAAAAAAAAAAAAAAAAGAAAAGAAAACAACATAACTTAAAAAAAAACAACCCATTATTGATACATTTGGTTAATAATAACTTTAGTTTAATTTTAAATCTTTCAGGCAGAGTTAGACAGAGAGAGACAGAGAGAAAGGTCTTCCTTTTTCTGTTGGTTCGCCCCCCAAACAGGCGCTATGGCCTGTGCGTTGTGGCCAGCGCACTGCACCGATCCGAAGCCAGGAGCCAGGTGCTTCCTCTTGGTCTCCCATGTGGGTGCAGGGCCCAAGCAATTGGGTCATCCTCCACTGCACTCCCGGGCCACAGCAGAGAGCTAGACTGGAAGAGGAGCAACTGGGACAGAATCCGGCACCCCAACTGGGACTAGAACCTGGTGTGCCTTCACCGCAGTTGGACTATTAGCCAAGTGAGCCGTGGCACCTGCGACAACATGTTGTTTTGAAGTATGTATACATTGTGGAATGCCTAAATCAAACTAATTTACATATTTGTCATCTCACCTACTTATTGCTATTTTGTGGTGAAAATACTTGCAATGTACATTCTTAACCATTTTCAAGACTATGCTACATTGTTATTAACTATAGATACCATGTTGTACATAGAGGTATTGAATTTATTCTTCCTATCTAACTAAACTGTGTGATGGTTGACCAACATCTACCTAACACCCTTAATCTAGCTCCTGGTAATCATATTTCTACACTTTTTATGAGCCCATATACAAGTGAAATCAAGTAGTAATTGTCTTTCTATGCCTAACTTATTTCATTCAAGGTAATGTCCATTGTTCATATATGTGTAAATGTGGAATTCCTTCTTTTTTTTAAGACTAACTGATTTACCACTGTGTACATATTTTCTTTGCCCATTCATTTGTTGATGGGCACTTAAGTTGACTGCATAGCTTGGCTATTGCTGTGAACATGTGACTGCAGACATCTCTTCTAAATACTCATTCTATAGCCTTTGGCTGTATACCCAGAAGTAGGAATACTGCATTGCATGGCAGTTCTATTTTTAATTTTTGAGGAAATTCTATACTTTGCCTCATAATGGCTATCCTGATTTATATTGCCAAAAGTGTGCAGGGCTTCCTGTTTCTCCAACTCTTATTTGTCAGTTTTTAATAAATGCCATTCATTTTTCTACTTTGCCTTTGTTGCTGGTGCTTTTGGGAAATCTTATCCAAGAAGTTATCACCTGCACCAATGTCTTGAAGTATTTTCCCTACATTTCCTTTTAGTAATTTAACTGCTTTTGGTCTTAAATTTAGATCTTCAATCAATTTGAGTTGATATTTTGTATGTCAGGAGAGATGGGGATCTAATTCCATTCTTCTATGCATACATGTCCAGTTTTTCCAGCACCATTTATTGAAAAGACTTTCTCCAGTGTATGCACTTGTTACCTTTGTCAAAAGTCAGTTGACTATATGTGTGTGGATAAGCTTTGGGGTTCTCTATTCAGTTCCATTGTTCTGTGTGCTGGTTTTATTTACTTTAGCTTTATGATATGCTGTTTTATTTACTTTAGCTTTATGATATGCTTTGAAATGAGGTATTGTGATGCCCTGATTCAATTTGAAACATATTTTTGTTCAGCTTTGCCTCAGCTGTACTGGATCTTTTATGATTGCATATGAAAACTTTAAGGTAATACCTCAGTATGATTTTGGTTTTCATTTCTCTGATGCTTTGTGATCATGCACCTTTTTTATATGTCTGTGATTTGTTTGCCATCTTTTGAGAAATAACTATTCAGATCATTTGTCCCTTTGGAACTGGGTTATTTGTTTTTATATTATTACCATTCTTAGTGGTTTTCTGTTGCTTCAAAACCAATTTCCAGAAATTTAAAAAAATCCAACTTTCTTCTCTAATCTGATGTAGTTTAAAAAATGCCCAGATATTTATGTATCTATTCTACATTGTTTTCCTTTTATTAATTGTTTATTCCTAAGCTATTACCCCATTATTTAATTCATGTAGGTAGATTTTCAAATCTGGTTAAAGGCCTACAAGTCAATAATCTTATTTAAAAATATTTTAAGGGCAAATGTTGTTGTGCGGCTGATTCATATGCAGCTCGGAATGCCCACATTCCACATCAAAGTGCCTGGTTTGAGTCCCTTCTACTCTGTGTTTCCAACCAACTTCCTGCTAATGAGCTAGGAGCAAGTGGATTATGACTCAAGCTCTTAGTTCCTGTCACCCACAAGGGGGGGGCCCAGATTGAATTCCTGGCTCCTGGCTTCAGCTGAAGAGCAAACAGTTGAATGGATGATCTCTATCTTTCTGTCTCTCCCTGTATCTCTGTTACTCTGCCTCTCAAGAAAGAAATCTATTCAGATTTATGACTGGCAATATAGTAAATATAATTAACTGGAAAATAATGAACATCTTAAAACACATTGAATCATTCTATCTGGGAATATTATAATTTGATTTATTTAGGTCTTTGAAGTTCTTCAGCAATTCTTTTGTTTTCATCATAGAAGTCTTTCAGATTTTCATTTGAGTTTGCATTATGTAATTTTGGTTACCTTAATTAAAGATACTTCTCTACCATATATCTTCTAAATAATTTTGGGTAATATTAAAGAAAGTTTAATTTTGAATTAATTCACTGTACTGAACATCCTTACAATATATTCTAGCTAGATAAAAATATAATCTTAAATAAGGACTTTTATTTACAATATTTTATACCATATACCTCCTGATTATAACTATTTCATATAGAAAAACATGGAATAATAACTGTGGGTAGAGGAAATATTATCTTGATTTTAACTTCAGTGGGGAGGCTTGTGGTAATTCCTTTCAAAAATGTGTTCATTAAAGTTGTTATCTCAATCTTTACATCAGTGTTTCGAGAGGAACAGATAGCAATATTCAAAAGAGAAATCAAAAACAATTTCCAAAGAATTTCTCAATGATAAATCATTTATTGTGTTTTGTACAATTCTAACTTCATGCTGGACCCCTTAATTTATAGCATGGTTAACAACACTGTAAAAGGATAGATCTTAAATGTTCTCAACATAAAATTAAGTAACAGGGCCAGCGCCGCGGCTCACTAGGCTAATCCTCCACCTAGCGGCGCTGGCACACCGGGTTCTAGTCCCGGTCCGGGCGCCGGATTCTGTCCCTGTTGCCCCTCTTCCAGGCCAGCTCTCTGCTGTGGCCAGGGAGTGCAGTGGAGGATGGCCCAAGTACTTGGGCCCTGCACCCCATGGGAGACCAGGAGAAGCACCTGGCTTCTGCCTTTGGATCAGAGCGGTGTGCCGGCAGCAGCGCGCCGACCGCGGTGGCCATTGGAGGGTGAACCAACGGCAAAGGAAGACCTTTCTCTCTGTCTGTCTCTCTCTCACTGTCCACTCTGCCTGTCAAAAAAAATTTAAGTAACAGAAAGAAGATATTAACTTTGTGATGTAATGAATATGTTAGTTTAACTGTTGCACTCATTTTACAACCAATATAAAATTGTACACTCTCAGTCCATAGGATTCCTATTTGTCATTTATACATCAATAGATCTAAAATAATAAAAATAATACTAATCGCACTGCTAAAAATGTGGCTAATATTCAAAGCAGTTTAACATTACCTGCTGCAACTGTTTTTCCCAATAAAATATATTGCAGTAGATTATAATGCTTCAAATTTAGTTAGGTTTCTTAGCATGTAATTAATCGGCAAATATTCACTTTTATTTTTGTTATCTAATTGTTGTTGCATTCTATGATTCTCATGTATGCACTCTGTATTATTTTAAGTATTTTGAAATGTATGGTGACACGTCTGAGAGGTCAGCATACTGGCATACTGTTTACTCTGAGAATGTTCTGTGATCACTTTGAGATATATATGCAGTGTTTTACATTTATTTTCCTTTTCTGTATTCCTATACTAATACATGTACTACCACCTTGTCTGCTTAAAACTAAATGACAAACTCAGGATCTTTCCTCTTAGGAGAGAATGCTGATTTTTCTGCCCTTGGATCAAGCTTTCAATGATTTGTTTTGAAATTAACTTTCTTTATCCTCTAGGTTTCAGTTCAGATGATGTCTGGAAAGACATGGGTTAAACTTGGACATTCAATGTTTGCCCATTTTTCAAGGCATGATTTTAATATGAATAGTACATATTTCATTTCTGCCCAGACTAGATGCTTTAGCTATGTGACTCCAAGTTTCTCTTCTATACTCCTCACTCCCAAGAGGGCATGTTTCCTTAAATCTTGACCTTTGTAGTTAGTATCCATGTGGCATCTCTGGAGGTGCAGTCTACCTCAGTTCTATCCCCAGAATTACGATTAAGGTCCCAATGAATTTAATTACAGAAGACTCACCCTTAGGGATGCACTAGTTGAATGACTCAACAAGACTGGTATAATTCAAATGTAGACAAAGTGTTCACAGACATCTCAGAGACTGCTGTCCTATACTGGTATTCATGAGTGTCTTTTGTAGTCGAAATCATGGACTCAAAACATGATCAAAAAGGGTCAAAATAATTCACCATCCTTTAGACAAGGTTTTACATTTATTCAAGTTCAAGTATGCTAGGTGAAAACAGGCCAGCATAACTGACTGAGAATCAAAATGTTGTAGACTATTTCATTATTTCAGTTTCATGGTATAAAACACAAACTGTAAATATTTACTTTAACAGGCAACAATTATTTTTTTAAAAGTAAATTATTAACATTAATGACTACAAGATTTGATGATATTTTTAAAATCTCAAGATTTCAATTTTACTCAGAGTACTTATTTTGTACTTTATGTATTAGCTACAATTAAGGAAAACATGATGTTTTGGTCAGGCTTATTTCACAACTCTGTCTCTCTTAAAGTTCACTAAACCCCAAAAGACTTATTTTACACTTGTTTGTTATTAGGACCAATTTTCTCAACAATGAAATTTTGGATCTCTGTTCAATATCAAGATTTGGATTTCTTTTGGTTACAGGATATTTTGGATATTCATTTTGAAAATTCCAGAAACTTAAAAGATAATTTTTTGTTTTCTGAAAGACTGAGCTGCATCAGACTCCTTGCAAACCTACAATGAGTTGGGCACAAGCGAATATTTCAAGCACTACTGATGGTACATGTGCCACTCTGCTGTCTTTGCTCATAGACATGGGGTCAGTGTAAAAGGCTGTTGTGTTCTAGAACAAGCGAGAAGGCGAATCCAGAACATGGACTGAATCACTGTCTTCTTAGGCAAGTAAACCAGAAAGTGCATTTACTTGTAAGATTCTGCCCCAGGCTTTAAGTTATGCCACAGTTACCAGGTGGAGTGAATACTCATGTATTTCAAATTTCCTATGTGATTCTAATTATCAAATATATTAAGGGTTTGTTGACATTGCTGAAATACATGTGGACCTACTCAATTCTTTAACAGTATTTTGAATACTTTAATATTATAAAATATTATAATAAATTTGCATTTCTGATATAAGTGTTCTTAATAACTAAGTCCAAGTGTAAGAATTTGGGGAAAATATTAATGGGAAGATATTTGTGAATTAGTTCATAGGAACAACTGATATATTCTTTCTAAGCATTGTTTAGTGTGTTAGCAAGTACAAGACGATATAGCATCCGTAGAAGTTAAGTGTATGGCTTTCAAATAACTTCAATGAGCAAAATATTACTTTAATTCATAGGAATGAAAAGTCAAGTAAAAAAAAAAAAAGGGCTGCAATAGACTGTTGGACCCAGAAAAGTGAAGAGCAGAAATCAGGTCTTGTGTTTGCTTGAAAGAGATGGTGAGGTGACAGAGTAGATTTTGTTTTGAACTTAGAGATATGTTTAAATATAAATATACGGGTACTTATACATATATAGAGATAGAAATGTTTTAAAATAGATGTATATTGATATACAAATATGCAGACAATGGGGAAATATAGGGAGAAAAATGGTGACATAGTGAATGTAGGACAAAATTGCAGGAACACTGTTTTTCAGAGTGATACAAAACTGGTTATCTAGTGCTTGCGAATGGGGGGGTAGTCTATAGTTAGCAACACAGGAAATCCACATACTGTGAGGTCAGACTGAAGAGAGTATCAACAGATAAAAAGTAAGTGTATATCCTTACTAGGATTATTTTAGAATGTAAATGGGCTGATGAATGTTGATGTTGCTTATGCTATAGGGTTTTTTTTTTTTTTTATGTGTGTGTGTGTGTCTTTTTTTTTTTTTCTGTTCTTCTTTCCCTCCTTCCTTCCTTCCTTCCTGCCTCCTAACTGCCTGCCTCCCATTTTCTTTCCCTGTTTCTTGGCTTGAATTCTTCCCTCTTATCATTTTTACCCCTTCACCTGCTTTTCTCTCACACCACCGGCACAACGTGAACCATGTTTACAAAAAAACCCACATTTTGTTTTCCATGTTTTCTCATGCTAATATAATCATATACAACCTAAGAAGGCATACATATTTTTAATAATATCATATTATGCTTATTTCTTTCTTATTCAACAAGACTTGCAGAAATTTATCTGAGTACTGGCAAAGCTGGAATTAATTATTTTAAAATATCTGTATTACACTTAATCAATTTTTGTATTTTATTGGAACATTTCCTTATGAATAGAATTCAATTTAATATTTGATTTTGTTTTTGCTATTTTATGACTTTTTAGTTAATACCACAAATGATGTAATGCATATAGCCTTATGTACAAGGGCTTTGAATTTTGTAGGCTACATTCTAAAGTGCACTTTGTTGCCATAAAATGTGAACACACATATGTACTTTCAACAAAATTGCTAAATTGTTTTCCAAAAAGATTGTTTACATTTGCATTTTCAGTAGTAGTATAAGATAATACCCTCCTTTATTTTAAAAATTCATTAGTATTATCACTTTTGAAACTTTTTCTGTCATTCCAATAGATAAAATGTAATATGTGCTTTCTATTTTGCATTTTTCCTGTTTATAAATGCATTTCAACATTCTATCATATTTGCTGCCATTTCAGTGCATTTTAAAAAATATTTATTTATTTGAAAGGCAGAGGTGGGGGGGAGAGAAAAGAGAGAGAGAGAGAGAGAGAGAGAGAGAGAGAGAGAATCGGTCCTTCATTCACTGGTTCACTCCCCAAATGGCCCCAAAGACTAGAGCTGGGTTAATATGAAGCCAAGAGCCAGGAGCCAGGAGCCTCTTCTGGGTCTCCCATGTGGGTGCAGGGGCCCAAGGACTTGGGCCATCTTCTGCTTTCCCAGGGCCATAGCAGAGAGCTGGATCGGGGCAGCCAGGACACGAACCAGCATCCAGATGGGATGCTGGCACTGCAGGCAGAGGCTTTACCCGCTATGCAACATTGTTGGCCCCTGTAGATCTTGATAAATTTTAAAAATTTACTTATGTATTTGAGGGAATTAAAAAGACAGAGGCAGAGATAGATGGATAGATAAACAATAGATGAGAGAGAGAGAAAACTGTAATCAGCAGCTGGGTTACTCTCCAAATGCCTGCAACAACCAACAGGCTGAAATTGGTAGCTGTAAACCCAATCCAGGTCCCCCAAGTGGTTGGTGGCAGTTCAGCTACTTGCACCATCATTGCTGTCTCCCAGGGGCTGCATTAGCAGGAGGTTGGAACCACAAGCTGGAGCTGGGAGTCAAATTCAAGTACCTGATATGGGACACCAGTGCCCTAACCAGTGTCTGAAATGCAAGGCCAAATGTTCAGCCCTCTCTTTTGTGTACTTTAGACGTCTCTGCATTTGTCCTCTAAAACACATTTGTTTGTCTATTGACTTTGTGTTCTTCCTTAAATTCATAATGCTGTGAAGTACGTTTTTTTTTCCCTTGCATTTCAATTATTAAGAAGATTCTTCCACCCTAGAATGTAGGCAGTCATCTTATTTGTTGATTTGAAATCAAATATAAGCCTTACATAGTTTCACATTAAATCTTTAATCCATTTTTACTTTATTCCTTTTTGTGGTAGTAACAACTTGTGCAATTTTATTAAGTTTCATGTAGAAATAATATTCATTTATTTAATAATCTGTCCTTTTCCCACATATTTTTAATTACTTCTTGCTCCATTTATCTGGTAGATCTCTGAGTTAAGGGGCTATACTTTTTGTAAAGAAACCTTTTCAGTTTGAAATAATTTTAGATTCAATATACATTGCAATTATATTACAGAGTTCCCATGCAGTCATCACCAGGCTATTCCCAATGTACTTGGGTTATGTAAGATGTTATCACTGGGCTCATGTTTTAATCAGCCTTGTATCCTTGATGGTTCTGAAACATAACAAATTGTAATAGCAGATTATTGAATGAATAAACAATGTATCCTAATACTTCATGAAGTCACTATAATAATTATATTTGCAGGTAATTTGAAATAAGGACATGTAGATGGACACATGGAACGGAGAAACAATGTGACTGAATTTGTCCTTTTAGGGCTCACTCAAAACCCTCAGGGTCAGAAAATATTATTTGTGCTATTCTTGCTCATCTACATGGTGACAATGGTGGGCAACCTACTCATTGTCGTGACTGTGGTGGTCAGCCCCACCTTGGATGCTCCAATGTACTTCTTTTTAGGCTACCTATCATTCATGGATGCTGTCTATTCTACTACAGTTACCCCAAACATGATTATAGACTTACTCTATGAAAAGAAAACCATTTCCTTCCAAGCTTGTATGACCCAGCTTTTTATAGGACACTTATTTGGTGGAGCTGAGATTTTACTCCTAGTTGTCATGGCCTACGACCGCTATGTGGCCATCTGTAAACCCTTGCATTATTTGACAATCATGAACCAACGGGTGTGTGTTCTGCTGCTGCTATTGGCGTGGG
Organism: Oryctolagus cuniculus; assembly: GCF_964237555.1. Lineage (NCBI taxonomy): Eukaryota > Metazoa > Chordata > Mammalia > Lagomorpha > Leporidae > Oryctolagus > Oryctolagus cuniculus. Next base: position 17,357,555 of record NC_091432.1, on the reverse strand, counting down.
TTGGAGGTTTTGTGCATGCTGTCGTCCAACTTCTCTTTGTTTACAACCTTCCCTTCTGTGGCCCCAATGTCATCGACCACTTCATCTGTGACATGTACCCCTTATTAAAACTTGCCTGCACTGACACTTATGTTATTGGGCTCACTGTGGTTGCCAATGATGGGGCCATCTGTGTCATCATCTTTGTTCTCTTACTCATTTCCTATGGAGTCATTCTACATTCCCTGAAGAATCTCAGTCAGGAAGGGAGACGCAAAGCCTTATCTACCTGTGGGTCTCACATCACTGTGGTGGTCCTCTTCTTTGTTCCTTGTATTTTTATGTATGTGAGACCCCCTTCCACCTTACCCATTGACAAATCCTTGACTGTGTTTTACACTGTTATTACCCCCATGTTGAATCCTCTAATTTATACTCTGAGAAATGCAGAGATGAAAAATGCGATGAAGAAGCTCTGGACCAGAAAAAGAAAATGATGTGGCAGAGAAATGGAAAATCTATTCTCAGTGGAGTTTTGTTCCTTCCAGGAAAGCCAAGTATAATTTTTTAAAGGTCAACTGCACCCTTATTAGCCTCTATAGCAGAACCAATACAGATTCCATTTATGAGGTAAATTTCATGTGTTATTCTTGATTTTTTAATCAGATTAAATTTATTCTTTAGACTTGATTACCTTTGCACAATGAAGAAATATTTAGTAGTGAATTCTTAAAATGGGGAATGGGTATTTTTAAGATTTTCATAGTTTGTTAGAAAAGTATATATTCTTATTTTCTTATAAAGTGACATTTTTAAGACTATAAGTTTATATGCCATAATTAATATTGTATTTTATATCTGTTAATGTAAATTTTTCTTATGTTTTACTCTTAAATAAAGTTTATTCTTTCTCAGAATTGCTAGCACCTATAATATTTTACTACAGAATAGACTAAGAAATAATATCAGTGTATCATGTATAAATACATGCCATGAGATACAGGATACTAAACCATAACAAGCACATGCTATGTCAAATATACAGAAGAAAGCATTCCACATTTAAGGGAAGGCTTACCTTTAGTAGGCCATTCGAATGTTCTTTCAAGGCAGTTACTTGTAGATATTAGGAAATATGGCTATACAGTGAGTTCCATGGTAGTGAGAAATTTTCTCTATTTTATTTGCTTGTAAATATGTTCCTTGGTTAGAAATGACTGGGTTTGAAATCACAATGATTTTTTAAAATTTTAATGTAGGCATTTTATTTGATATAACAAATTAAAATATGGAATATTATTAAGCAATTTCTTTTTAATTTTAGAATTTTATTTTTATTTTTGGAGATAATATTTTTCTTTTTTTAATAGAAAGCTTTTATTTAATGAATATAAATTTCATAAGTACAACTTTCGGATTATAGCAGTTCTTCCCCCCATACCCGCCCTCCTACCCCAAACCACCCTACCACCTAGTCCCTCTTCCATCCCATTCTTCATTAAGATTCACTTTCTTTTTTTTAAAATGGTTCTTTTTTTAACTTTTATTTAATGAATATAAATTTCCAAAGTACAGCTTATGGATTACAATGGCTTCCCCCCCATAACGTCCCTCCCACCCGCAACCCTCCCCTTTCCCACTCCCTCTCCCCTTCCATTCACATCAAAATTCATTTTCATTTCTCTTTATATACGGAAGATCAGTTTAGCATATATTAAGTAAAGATTTCAACAGTTTGCACCCACACAGAAACATACAGTGAAAAATACTATTTGAGTACTAGTTATAGTATAAAATCACAATGTACAGCACATTATGGACTGAGATCCTACATGAGAAGTAAGTGCACAGTGACTCCTGTTGTTGACTTAACAAATTGACACTCTTGTTTATGGCAAAAGTAATCACCCTAGGCTCTTGTCATGAGTCGCCAAGGCTAGGGAAGCCTTTTGAGTTCACCAACTCTGATCATATTTAGACAAGGTCGTAGTCAAAGTGGAAGTTCTCTCCTCCCTTCAGAGAAAGGTACCTCCTTCTTTGATGACCCGTTCTTTCCACTGGGATCTCACTTGCAGAGATGTTTCATGTAGGGTTTGTTTTTTTTTTTTTTTTTGCCAGAGTGTCTTGGCTTTCCATGCCTGAAATACTCTCATGGGTTTTTCAGCCAGATCCACATGCCTTAAGGGCTGATTCTGAGGCCAGAGTACTGTTTAGGACATCTGCCATTCTATGGGTCTGCTGTGTATCTTGCTTCCCATGTTGGATCATTCTCTCCCTTTCGTATTCTATCAGCTAGTATTTGCAGACACTAGTCTTGTTTATGTGCTTTCTTTGGCTCTTGGTCCTATCGTTATGATCAATTGTGAACTGAAATTGATCACTGGGACTAGTGAGATGGCATTGGTACATGCCACCTTGATGGGATTGAATTGGAATCCCCTGGTATGTTTCTAACTCTATCATTTGGGGCAAGTCAGCTTGCACCCGCATGGGAGACCAGAAAGAAGCTCCTGGCTTCAGATCAGCGTAGGACTGGTCATTGTGACCATTTGGGGAGTGAACCAACATAAGGAAGACCTTTTTTTTTGTCTCTCTCTCTCTCTCACTGTCTGTAACTCTACCTTTCAAATAAATAAATAAATAAACCTTTAAAAAATAAATAAATATAAATTTCCAAAGTATAACTTTTGGATTATAGTGGCTTTTTCCCCCCATAACCTCCCTCCTACCCACAACCGTACCATCTCCCACTCCCTCTCCCACCCCATTTACATCAAGATTCATTTTCAATTATCCTTATATACAGAAGATCAAGTTAGTATATACTAAGTAAAGATTTCATCAGTTTGCACCCACACAGAAACACAAAGTGTAAAGTACTGTTTGAGTACTAATTATACCGTTAAATCACATAGTACAACACATTAAGGACAGAGATCCTACATGGGGAGTAAGTGCACAGTGACTCCTGCTGTTGATTTAACAATTTGTTACTCTTGTTTATGTTGTCAGTAATCTCCCTAGGCTCTTGTCATGAGTTGCCAAGGCTATGGAAGCCTTTTGAGTTCTCCAACTCCAATCTTATTTAGACAAGGCCATAGTCAAATGGAAGTTCTCTCCTCCCTTCAGAGAAAGGTACCTCCTTCTTTGATTGCCCATTCTTTCCACTCGGATCTCACATGCAGAGATATTTCATTTAGATCATTTTTTTTTTTCCCGCAGAGTGTCTTGGCTTTCCATGCCTGCAATACTCTCATGGGATTTTAGCTGGATTGAATGCTTTAAAGACTGATTCTGAGGCCAGAGTGCTGTTTAGGACATCTGCCATTCTGTGAGTCTGCTGTGTATTGGTGCCTTTTCAATTTCTTGACGTAGGCACCTATTGCTATAAACTTTCTTCTTAACACTGCTTTTGCTGTATCCCGTAAGTTTTGATATGTTGTGTTGTTATCTCCATCTGCTTCCAGAAAGTTTTTGATTTCTTCTATGACCAACTATTCATTCAGGAGCATGTTGTTCAGTCTCCATATGTCTGCATATGCTCTAGGGATTCCTGAGTTGCTGATTTACAGCTTCATTGCATTGTGGTCCATAAAGATTCATGGCATGATTTGTATTTTTTTTAATTTGCTGAGACTTACTTTATGGCATAATACATGGTCAATCCTAGGGAACGTTCCATGCACTGCTGGGAAGAAATCACAGTGATTTTGAAATCTGTTCCATGTTCACATTTTGCTGCTGCTGAATGCAGTATTCCTTCCTGTCAATAGATGGAGTTTCTGAGTGATGTGCAAATTTTGAATACATTATGAATGCTTTTTTTTTAAAAAACAATGTTTTTTACTTGACAGGTAGAATTATAGACATTGAGAGAGAGAGACAGAAAGGTCTTCCTTCTGTTGGTTCACTTCCCAAATGGCCGCTATGGCCAGTGCTGCGCTGACCAGAAGCCAGGAGCCAGGTGTCCCTGGTCTCCCATGTGGGTGCAGGGGCCCAAGCACTTGGGCCATCCTCCACTGCCCTCTGGGCAGAGAGCTGGACTGGAAGAGTAGCAACCGGGACTAGAACCCGGCGCCCATATGGGATGCTGGCACGGCAAGGCGGAGGATTAACCTAGTGAGCCATGTGCTGGCCCCACATTATGAATGCTTTTAAGTGCGCGTTCTTGTATTCACTATGTTCCAAAAATTCCTCAGATTATTACTGAATTGTCCATTTCTCTTGTTGGTTAAACTTATTTTAAAAGAATTTGATGGCCGGTGCTGGGGCTTACTAGGCTAATCCTCCGCCTTGCGGCGCCGGCACACCGGGTTCTAGTCCTGGTCGGGGCGCGGGATTCTGTCCCAGTTGCCCCTCTTCCAGGCCAGCTCTCTGCTGTGGCCCGGGAGTGCAGTGGAGGATGGCCCAGGTGCTTGGGCCCTGCACCCCATGGGAGACCAGGAAAAGCACCTGGCTCCTGCCATCGGATCAGCGCGGTGCGCCGGCTGCAGCGCGCTGGCCGCAGCGGCCATTGGAGGGTGAACCAACGGCAAAGGAAGACCTTTCTCTCTGTCTCTCTCTCACTATCCACTCTGCCTGTCAAAAAAAAAAAAAAAAAAACACAACAACAACAACAACATAATGTTATTTCTCATGCTACCCTCCCTTCCTCCCTCACTGTCACTCTCTCTTCTCCTTCCTTTCAAAAAAATAATAATAAAAAAAAAGAATTTGATAAGGCTAGGTTTGATTACATATAAATTTTTGTAATATCTTCCTACTATTGAACTCTTGGCACTACAAAAAATTTAACTCTGGAAACATTCCTTTTCTTGAAGTCTCCTTTTTGCTGCCCGATATTAATATAGAAAGTATATTTGTCTGGTCAGTGTTTGTGAATATTTTTCCAAGATATTTTTATGTTTTTACATTGTCAACTAAGATATTTATTTCCTAAGGCTTTTACTGTTGAGCTCTACTTTTGAAAAAGCTAAAAGTTGCTTAGTTTTTTTTAAAAGAATTATTATGCATGTGGATTTAAATTCACCACATTCCTCTTTGTTTTATGCTTATTAATGTGTATAGTTGTTATTCAGGTTGATCCACACACAAAATTCCCCTTTCCTTTAATCCTCTTTACTCACAGCATTTCCTTTTTCCATAACAGAGCTTGCCCCTTTTTCCTGGAGATCAATCTTTAGATTTCTATCTGGTGGAATTTGATGGGTCATACAGTATTCCAAGTTTTTTCCATTTTGTAAGAACACTATCTGCATTTTGCCTTCATTTGTTAACTGTAAAGTTGATATATAATTCTGTGTTGATATTCATTCTCATTAGTACTGTGGAGGTCTTATTTCCTTATCTTCTGTGGGTCACTAGTACTTTAAGAAATGAATTTTTAGCCTTTTTATTTTCCTAAACGCAATATGTTCATAAGAATTCCCTTTTTTTTTTTTTAGTTTTGTTATGCTGCCTCATATCTGTTTATCCTTTTGTAGAAGTTATGTATTTTGGGCCAGCACCATGGCTCAATATGCTAATCTTCTGCCTGCGGCGCCGGCACACCGGGTTCTAGTCCCGGTCGGGGCGCTGGATTCTGTCCCAGTCGCTCCTCTTCCTGTCCAACTCTCTGCTGTGGCCCGGGAGTGCAGTGGAGGATGGCCCAAGTCCTTGAGCCCTACAACCACATGGGAGACCAGGAGAAGCCCCTGGCTCCTGGCTTCTGCTCAGCGCAGTGCCCCGGCCGCAGCGCGCCAGCTGCGGCTGCCATTGGAGGGTGGACCAATGGAAAAGGAAGACCTTTCTCTCTGTCTCTTCACTGTCCACTCTGCCTGGAAAAAAAAACACTAAAAAAAAAAAAAAAAAGAAGTTACGTATTTTATAATGCATTGTCTTCCTTCCTTCCTTCCTTCCTTCCTTCCTTCCTTCCTTCCTTCCTTCCTTCCTTCCTCTCTCTCTCTCTTTCTCTCTCTCTCTCTTTCTTTCTTTCTTTCTTTCTTTCTTTCTTTCTTTCTTTCTTTCTTTCTTTCTTTCTTTCTTTTGACAGAGAGAGAAAGAGAGAAAGGTCTTCCTTCCATTGGTTCACCCCCAAATGACCGCGACTGCCGGCGCACTGCACTGATCTGAAGCCAGGAGCCAGGTGCTTCTTCCTGGTCTCAAGCACTTGGGCCATCCCCCACTGCCTTCCTGGGCCACAGCAGAGAGCTGAACTGGAAAAGGAGCAACCGGGACAGGGCCGGCACCCCAAATGGGACTAGAACCTGTGGTGCCAGCGCTACAGGCCGAGGATTAACCAGCCTAGTGAGCCTCGGCCCTGGCTATAATGTATTGTTAAGGAGCTTTCAATATTCCATTAATTTATAGCTTAATGCTTTTGAACTCTTTCAGAATAGTTTTACCCATATTGCTCAAACATTTTGGCTACCCTATTCTCTGTCTCATGTCTTTTTAAACGATAATTAAATTAAATGTGTCTGAGGGACTGGTGCTGTGGCTTAGCAGGTAAAGAACTGCTGTGGTTCTGGCAACTCTTATGGGTGCAGGTTGGAGTCCTGGCTGCTTCACTTCTGTACCAGCTCTCTGCTAATGGGCCTGGGAAAGCAATGGAAAATGGTCCAAGTGCTTGGGCCACTGCACCCATGTGCACCCGAGTTCCTGGCTCCTGGATTCCTGCTTGCAATTTGGGGAGTGAACCACAGAATAGACTAAGCCTCTCTGTCTCTCCCTCTTTGGATCTGCAACTCTGCCTTTCAAATAAATGAATAAATCTACAAATGAATCTTAAAATTTTTCCACTGAGCCATCATATTATTTTTATAATATTTTTTTGCATTTACTTTGTTGATCTGTGGTTTGGTCTGCATTTTCCCTTCTAAGATTTCTGACAATTCACTAATTCTATATCCATCTGTTTCAAACTGGCTGTTAATTCCAACCATTGAGTCTTAATTTCATTAGTATATATTTTGTGGATGTTACTTAAGAAATTTGTATTAATTATTCACATTGTGATTTAATTACTGCTATACACTCAGCTTATTATTAAATGCTCATTCTTTGTTGTCTGGATCATATATATGTACTTTCAGTGCTTTTTCCTTTCAACAAGTCTTTAGCTATTTTTTTATCTGAATGCTAGAAATAGTAAACAAAAACTCTATAGACAATTAAAGACATTATTTTTATTCTTAAGAGTGAATTTCTGGTGTTTCTAGCTACCAGCTCTAACTAGAGAAGTAGGGAATTCCAATTAAGCTTAGTGTAGTGAAGAAATTAGATGATAGAAACTGAGTTTGAGGTATATGTTTTAAACCTCACCTGCTTGAAGAAAAATGCCCTTTGTGGTCTCAAATGAAAGCGAGGTTTTTAGAAAGGACATTTCATTTGTTTTGGGTTGACCTTGAGTTTCATTTGTTCCTCCTCAGTAAAGCATCTACAGAGGGTACCACTCAGCTTTTTCTCATGTCTTTAGAATTATTTCTAGTCTTTAGAATTTTTACAAATCTTTGTAGAAAAGATATCCCAAATGCTGAGTCTGGCTCTCTGGCTTTGCTTCAAAATATTCACTTCACTCCTTGTTAGTTACTTAATGGTTTCAAGCACATTTAATTTACATTTTTTATGGATTTTCTTGAGAACTACTGCATGTTTTGCTCTTTGGTGTATCAGAGTGTTCCTTAGAATCAAAGACATATTTTGATTTTTACCAATTTTATCATAGAAGAGGCATGGTGCTTACATATATTCTTTTATGTTAAAGGTAATGCATATCTCATTTGAGTTTCTGGATTTAATGTATTTGCTAGGTTGTTTGAAGGTGTGAATGTTTCACACAATTTTAGGCATGATGAAGATTTAAATACATTTATATGAATACCCATATGTGCTAGATATTTATTTATATGTTTATGTAAGTATAGAAGTCTTTCATGACACAGAAGATTCATTATCTAACTGAGCATATGATGAAATACAGATACTCATTGGAGTCAGTGGCAACCTACGGTAAAATAACACTGGAATCCATTTGGCACTGCTTCATTGGTAGAAAAACAATTTCTTTCTTATAAGAAATTTTGGAATTTATTTATGTTGGGTTGAAATTAAAGGTTATATTAATAGAAGGAAGATTATTATGGTTCTATCTGACACAGACCCAGGCCTTGATCAAAGGTTTCCACTCTGAAGGTAACTATGATTATTTCTCTTTTCAAGTTAGAAAAGCAGTGTCTGTAACTTCTTCCGTTCCAAGGCTCTCTGCCTGTGAGTCTCAGGGATTCATGGGCAGAGTGACATTGTTCTTTGTGTGGGTGTGGGTGAGGGAAACGTCCTCCTTCCTTCTGACTTAAATATTATCTGGCTTTCCTAGATATTTCATAATGTGAAACTCATAAGTTACTGCTCATTTTACTTGACAAATGTTTTTTTCACATGATGGATTTTTCATGTTTCTTGCCATTTGGCAATTGTTTCTTGGGATGACTCAAGCCTTTGCCGTCTAGGGATTGTTCTGGAAGAAAACAGTTCAGGAGAGATTACTTCATTTGAATCTGTTCCAAATGTTTGTACAAACTAAGGTATAATGATCTCACACAGTCTCTTTCACTTAAAATAGTAATGATATAAAAACTGTGTCTGAATATAAAAAAGGGAACATTGTTTTCCTAGTGGAATGGCCCAGGAGATTTTGACAACCTCAATTTCTGCCCAAGTTGGAGTGTATCTTCAGTTGGAATCTAGTGCGTAGTAGGATACTATGTTACTGTGGCTATTATTGCTCTAGACTCTTGTGGAAAAGTGTCAATTTCCTATGATGAGATTGGGAAGAACCAGGCAAATGTTTTCAATGAGAAAAGAGGTGGCCTTAGACATCCTCTCCTGAATTACTGTAGACTGATGAGATATACTTCTACTTGTCAAAAAGCTCTGTTTTTGGATGTTCCGTGGAACTAAATCCCAGCCTTTGTTTTGTTAGGCACAAATCTTAGTAGGTTGGCATGTGAACGTCATCATACATTTTCAAAATTTTTTTTGTTAGTTCTCTAGAATTCTCTGAGAAGACAGATTCATACAGTTAATGTTTTTAAATTTGGTTGATTTTTGCAACCAAATATTTGGCATGACTAGATTTATTTCTACTAATTAGGAATGTTTTGTCATGCATATATAACATCTTTGCTTTTCCGGGTAGAAAATTTTCCAGCAGGTAAGACTATTCAACTGCCTTTGTAGAATAAATGCTGACATTATATAAAAATGTCTTTGTATTTCAGACATCCACTTTAGATACTTCTACACTTATCTGAGAGCCTGAGATAATGAAAAGCTTATATGAATACACGAAATCTGTATCAACTTTGTCATCTTTCTAAATCTTCTGCTTAGCCCACACATTATCATGTGTTGTATTATCACACACAGATGCATAAGACATCTATGGTAACCCCTAGTGAAAGAAGCATTTATTTATGGGGCCAAGGATAAGAACTGAGATATGAGTTTGCAAAATGACTGACAAAGAATACTATTTAAAAGTCCTGTGATGTATTGAAGAATAGGTGATGTATTGAAAACCATTTAATTTCATTGAAAGTTTGTGACTAGAATATTGAGCTGATAATACAGAGAAATTATCCATGTGTCACACAGCATATATACTTTTAATCGGTTTATTTATTTATTCAATAGGCAGAGAAACAGAGGGAGAGATATTCCGTACTTTGGTTCAATCCCTTTATTTGACCACAATAGTAAGGACTGTGTCAGGCTGAAACAAGGAGTCAGAAACTCTATCCTGGCCTTCCAATGATTGGTGAGGGTTGCAAAATACTTGGGTTATCTCCTGTTGCCTTCTTATGAGCATTATCTAGGAAGCTGGATTAGAAGCTAAGGAACTGGGTCTGTAGCTAGTGTTCCAATGTGGGATTCTGGCATCACAAGCAATGGTTTTCTTGATGCATTGCAATGCTGGCCTTTTCATATTTGATTTAAGTATTACATATGATGGGTATTTATTTCAACAAGTGAAACATTACAGATGATTCAGGTATAGTAAATTTATGGATGTATAGCAATTGTTCCTCTGTTATCACATTTTACATTGTATATAATACTGAAGTATAATTGCCTTTAGATATATTCAGGATAGCGAATTTAAAGTAACATATCATACCAGGTACATTAGGATGCAGAGACCAATGTCTATTATGTTCTAGAAAGCGGACCTAGGCTTTTATGTATGAGTATTAAAATCATCCCTGAACACATGCGAGTTCATAAACATAACGAAACACATACATAGGAAGGTACCTTATCTACTGTCCCTTAGAGAGCTCTATTAACATGATAATTGTAAAGTAGCCCACAGCATATCTTGGTATTATGGTATTTTTTGAATTTTTAAAAACTATATTAGTGTGCTTTATACTGTCCATAAACATTTAACATGATTTTATTAACTGGTAATACTTTTACAAATTTATTGGGTACAGAGTGTTACTTGAAGACATTTATATAGCCTATACTGATCAAACCACAATAGTTAGCATTGCCATGTTTATCATTTCTTCATTATTGGAGATTTGGAACTCCTTGTTTCTTGTTCCTCACATAATATGTAATAATTTTTTTTTTGACAGGCAGAGTGGACAGTGAGAGAGAGAGAGAGAAAGGTCTTCCTTTGCCGTTGGTTCACCCTCCAATGGCTGCTGCGCTGCAGCCAGCGAACCACGCTGATCTGAAGCCAGCAGCCAGGCGCTTCTCCTGGTCTCCCATGGGGTGCAGGGCCCAAGCACTTGGGCCATCCTCCACTGCACTCCCTGGCCACAGCAGAGAGCTGGCCTGGAAGAGTGGCAACCGGGACAGAATCCGGCACCCCGACCGGGACTAGAACCCGGTGTGCTGGCGCCGCAGGCGGAGGTTTAGCCTATTGAGCCGCTGCTCCGGCCTATAATAAATTTTTGTTAACTATATTCACCTCACTATTCTGTGCATTTCCTTTTCAAAAAACCATATCCTTTTTGTTAATTTTATTAAAAAGGTATTAATTGTCTACATTTATAGAATAGTAGTAGCCTCAGTTTGCATAGCGTCAAGTCTTTCTCTGTATAGTTTAAATATCCGACTATTAAAATATGAATAGGTAAAATGGCTAACAGAAGATCTATCCTGATGAAATCCAGCATTGATGAGTAACAAAAGTGAAGGCACTAAGCATGGTGGAAAGTGCAGTGTGAGAATAAGAGAACTGGAGACAGACCACTTATTACCTTTATGTTCCTCCACAACTGTGCCTTTGTCTGTCTATAGCTTCAGAGAACAGAGCTTCTGAGGCAGCGGGAGGCAGTCGTGTGAATGCTGTGTGTGGAAATTCGTCCCAGCTGGTTCTAATGAAGATACCTGTCCCTGCAAATGTTCTCCACTACCAAGTCTATGTGAATGGGGTCTTCTTACTTTTGGTCATAATACATCCCGTCACAGGTAATGATACTTATATGTAAGAAAATGGACATTTTAAACTTATGTCCAAAAAGGGATTCATGAATTACCATTATAATACTCCTTTTATGTTGATTTGTGTCTAGGTTTCTTACTATATGGGCAAAGCTGTGTTCTGATCCAGTGCTCATGGTGAAACATTCACAAGCACTAATGATAGATATCAATTTTGTGACTTGGCCAGGTGCTCAGAGGTGTTCTGCACACTTCCATGCAATACAACAACAACCTAGGAAGTAGATGCTGTTGGGATCCTCCTTCCAGAGATGAGGAAATAGGCATAGGCAGGTTTATGAAGCTGTGCAAGGTCTGCCGAAGCGGGACTGCAACACAGGCAGTGTTTGTCTGAATCCTTGTTATCCATCGCTGTGTTACGTACTTCCAAGGATGTCCTCATTCCCAAGTAGGTACTTATTTAAAGAGAAAAATGAGTGAATGTCACTGAAATTACCCCATCTCACTTACCACTGGGTTTCCTTTTTACATTAACTATGCTCATGAGCTTGGAAATTGATATTTCTTTACACAAAAATAGGAAAAATTAAAATATATGTGAGCCGAATATAATAAGGCAAAGCTACTGCAATGGGGCCATCGCTAGCTAGGATTCTGAGTTCATGTAGCTCAATTCCCTTATTTTTCAATGAGTGAACTGACTGAGACAGGCGTATAATTACATTGACAAAATTACTCAAATGCCTCCTTACATCACCTACCCTGGGCTTTTCCCTTCAGTGTACGGTTTTGTGTAACCCTGACCCTGAAATTCCATTTGAATTCTCTTCATACCTAAGAAACATCATGATGTACTTTTTTTTTTATAGATTTATTTATTTACTTGAAACTCTGAGTTATACAGCTAGAGGAGGAGAGCCAGAGAGAGAGGTCTTCCATCTGCTAGTTCACTCCTCAATTGGCCGCAAAGGCTAGAGCTGCGCCCATCTGAAGCCAGGAGCCAGGAGATTCTTCTGGGTCTCCCACATGGGTGCAGGGGCCAAAGGACTTGGGCCATCTTCTATTGCTTTCCCAGGCTATAGCAGAGAGATGGATAGGAAGTCAAGCAGCCAGTTCTTGAACTGGCACCCCTATGGGATGCCGGCAGAGCAGGTGGTGGCATTACCTGCCATGCCACAGCGCTGGCCCCAGCATTGTGGTTTATATAACCAAGCCCCACAATTCTCTGCCTCTTTCTCAGTGTATGTTGTTTACTCTCTCACTATCAAGCTCAACACAAGAGTTTTGAAAAAAAAAATACTACTTTATATTTGGGGATAGATGAGATTTTAATTCAGTTCAGTTAAAACCATTTGCTGGAAACCAGGATAGTGTATTTAAATGTGTGAGCAATTGTGTTAAATGCAATGATCAATGGATAGAATTACAGTTTCTTAAAAAGCTGACAGAGGGCTGGCATTGTAGTGTAGTGCCTACAATGGTGGTATCCCATATGAATGTCAGTTTGAGTCCTGGCTACACCTCTCCCAGTCTAACTCCCTGCTAATGTACCTAAGAAAGCAGTGGGATATAGCCTAAGTTGTTTGACCCCTGCACCCATGTAGGATACCTGGAAAAAAATCCTGGCTCCTGGCTTTGGCCTAGCCCAACCAGGGCTTCTGTGGACAGTTGGGGAATGAACCAGCAGATGGAACATGGCTTGCTCATTCTCTCTTTCTTTCTCTCTCTCTCCCTGTCTCCCTCACTTTCTGTAACTCCAAATCTCAAAATAAATACATAAATCACTGTGAGAAATGGTGACTTGATCAGCCCTTGTCCTGACTGTTGACGAACAACTTAATACTTTATCCCTTTTAGTATTTATATTTGTTCTACTTAATACTATTGGTTGAACTCTGTAATTAACACACAATTATTCTTATGTGTTGAAATTTAACTGAAAAGTGATCCCTGCTAAATATAAGAGTGGGAATAAGAGAGGGAGGAGTTGTACAATTTGGAATATGCTCAATCGGACTTGCTCCAAATGGTGGAGTTAGAAATGTGTCAGGGGATTCCAATACAATCCCATCAAGGTGGCATGTACCAATGCCATCTCACTAGTCCAAGTGATCAATTTCAGTTTACAATTGATCATATTGATAGGTCTAAGAGTCAAAGGGATCACATAAACAAGACAAGTGTATGCTAATACTAATTGATAGAATAAAAAAGGGAGAGAACTATCCAACATGGGAAGCGGGATACACAGCAGACTCATAGAATGGCAGATGTCCTAAACAGTACTCTGGCCTCAGAATCAGCCCTTACGGCACTTGGATCTGACTGAAGAGCCCATGAGAGTATTTTAGGCATGGAAAGCCAAGACACTTTGGCAAAAAAACCCAAAAACCAAAAAACAAACAAGCAAAAAAAACAAGCACAAATCAAACCTAAATGAATTATCTCTGCGAGTGAGATCCCAGTAGAGAGAAAGGGTCATCAAAGAAGGAGGTACCTTTCTCTGAAGGGAGGAGAGAACTTCCACTTGACTATGACCTTGTCTAAATAAGATCGAAGTTGGCAAACTCAAAAGGCTTCCATAGCCTTGGCAACTCATGACGAGAGCCTAGGGAGATTACTGACGCCATAAACAAGAGTATCAAATTGTTAAATCAACAACAGGAGTCACTGTGTACTTACTCCCCATGTAGGATCCCTGTCCTTAATGTGTTGTCCAATGTGAATTAATTCTATAACTAGTACTGAAACAGTATTTTACACTTTATGTCCTGTGTGGGTTCAAACTGATGAAATCTTTACTTTATATATATGTACTATATATATGTATGTATATACATATATATATACACAGAAGTTCAATACTAAATTGATCATCTGTATATAAAGATATTTAAAAATGAATCTTGATGTGAATGGAATTGTAGAGGGAGTGGGAGATGGGAGGGTTTCAGGTGGGAGGGAAGTTATGGGTGGAAAAAGCTATTGTAAGCCATAACCTGTACTTTGGAAATTTATATTCACTAAATAAAATTAAAAAAAAAAACTGACAGAAAGTCAGACTTGGTGACTGCTAAAGGTAGAAGACGCTAAATGATTTTGTAGTTTTTTTTTTTTTATTTATTTAGAAGTTCAGTTTCTTGAATTTTAGTGAGAGACTTAATAGGAAACTGAGATAGATATGCAGGTAGCACAGATTATAATGTGAAGCTATTGGGCACACATACTACCAACACACAACACTGATTCCACTCATTTATTTATTTCTACCTATTTTAAATTTATCTTATAGTCAGAGGCTTAATGCTCCACTGAGCGAGTTCAACAAATAACAAGTAAGGAAAGAAGACTGAGAAATGAAATCATTTACCTCCAACCCAAAATCATACCCCACCTGGGTTATAGAATTGTCAAGCTAAGACCACTTTGACTCTCAAAGAGGAACTGACCAGATGCTTATTAAATGATTTTGTGATTAAACCAATGTAGAAGATATAGTGAAGACCTGCCCCACAGCCTAATGTCCTTACAGTCCTATCCACAATATTATTACAGGTCCTAGTCTTCTGAGCTTCTATTTGGAAACAAGCCTTTATAGAAGAATCAATGGGACATGGTAACAATGTCACAGAGTTTATCCTTCTGGGCTTCACTCAGGATCCCGCGGGACAAAAGGCACTGTTTGTCATGTTTTTATTCATCTACGTGGTGACGATGGTGGGCAACCTGCTCATTGTGATGACCGTTGTTTCCAGCCCTTCTCTGGGCTCCCCAATGTACTTCTTCCTGGCTTATCTGTCACTCATGGATGCTGTCTATTCCACTGCTGTTTCTCCCAAGTTGATCATAGACCTACTTTGTGATAAGAAGACGATATCCTTCCCAGCTTGCATGGGCCAGCTCTTTATAGAACACTTATTTGGTGGTGCTGAGGTCTTCCTGCTGGTGGTGATGGCCTATGACCGCTATGTGGCCATCTGTAAGCCACTGTACTATCTGACCATCATGAACAGACGATGTTGCATCCTTCTGTTGGTGGTGGCCTGGGTTGGAGGGTTTACACATTCTGTGATTCAACTTGTGTTTGTGTACAGTCTCCCCTTCTGTGGCCCCAATGTCATTGACCACTTCATTTGTGACATGTACCCATTGTTGGAACTTGCGTGCACTGACACCTACTTCATAGGTCTCACTGTGGCTGCCAATGGTGGAGCTATCTGTATGATTATCTTTAGTCTTCTCCTAATATCCTACGGCATCATCCTGAACTCTCTTAAAACTCACAGCCAGGAAGGAAGGCGCAAGGCCCTGTCTACTTGCAGCTCCCACATCACAGTGGTTGTCCTGTTTTTTGTTCCCTGTATTTTCATTTATGTCAGACCTGTTTCCAATTTTCCCATTGATAAATCCATAAGTGTGGTTTTCACCATTGTGACTCCCATGTTGAATCCTTTAATATATACCTTGAGGAATTTGGAAATGAAAAATGCTATGGCTAATCTCTGGTGTAAAAAGTTAACTAATGGTAGAATAAGAACATGTGTCCTACGCTGAACACAATTGTTCTTAATTCTAGAGTAACTAAGAGGTAGTAAATGATTAAAATGTGTGATGTGATCAATTCAGTGGAAGTTTTAGGGATGCTTCTTTGTATAGAAATTCTACAAAGAAATGGAATGAATTATGCTTTCATATGAGAATCAATGTCATAGGTAAATTCTAGTGGACAAATAAAAGGCACACAGTTGTTCTATTATAAGTTAATAAAACTAAGCATATCTTATAACTTAATATTTTTGAATTGTATTTAGAAGTTTCTTTTTATTTCTGTAGTATCACCCAAATGAATGAGAAGGAAATTTGAATAAGAATTATCTCTGGAACCAAAACAATGATTTTAAAATTTTAGGCTCAATATTCTCTCAATATAGTATCTTTCTATAGCTACATTATGCTTTTTATTTAAGATTACCTCCAGATTCAATTATTATACACTTTAAGTTCAGGATATTTGGTGACAGATAACACTGTGGTTGGTTAAAGACACTGTTACTGACTATTTCTGTTTTTATGCGATGTGGTTGATGATGAAGAAAGATTCAATCCTGATGAAAGGGTGAATGCTTTGCTTTGGAAAGCCATACTAATCTCAGTTGTACATATATTTTTGTGACTTTCCTCACTAGTTGCCATTTACATCTTTGCCAACCTTTGAAGAATAATGAAAGCTTCTTATTTTGCCTTCATGAAGCTGAAGATGTGAGTAAATCA
The DNA here is from genome assembly GCF_964237555.1 of Oryctolagus cuniculus. Lineage (NCBI taxonomy): Eukaryota > Metazoa > Chordata > Mammalia > Lagomorpha > Leporidae > Oryctolagus > Oryctolagus cuniculus. The sequence continues at coordinate 17,340,869 of NC_091432.1, read as the reverse complement.
TGTATTATTTCACATAACAGGTGTATTCCCTAAAACTTATGTTCAACTTAGTTATGGACTTCAAATTACTAGTGTTATGTAAATTATATTTTGTTTTGCAATTTTTTGAAAAACCTAAATGTTTTCTCAGTCAGTAGCCATCTTGGAACATCATAAATCAGTTTAAATTGCTTTCATTGCACTATGAGACATCAATTATGCTTTGTAAAAGTTCATGTTTCTTGTCGCTCCCCGTCTTCGTGGAGGAACGACACAGGACCCTGCGCTGTTCTTTCGTCTGCTCGGCCCTCCCTGGGTTTGCTGCTGGTTCTTCCCGGGTTGGCTACCGACCCTTCCACCTCCGTGGAAGGGCGGTTCCTCCTGGCCACTTTCCCCACTTCCGCGGGGGAGCGGCACACCGCCGGCCGGCTCTCTCGGGGGCTGCACAGGTGTTCCTTCAGATAGATGTTCCCCTTAGATGTTCCTGGTGCATGCCGTCTCTCTCCTCCTTTATAGTCCTCTTCCACCAATCCCAACTCTGCTACCCATACGCCGAGTACGCTGCTCTCCTCCAATCAGGAGCAGGTCCCACAGTTTATTGGTTGAACTGGAGGCAGCTGCGTAGAAGCTGTTTCCCTTCTCAGTGCCATATTGTGGGAAAGCAGATGCATAGAATAAGTCTTAATTCCAGTAACTTAGTCTAGTCCGAGTTGCTCCCAGTTGCTCCCCACATTTCTAACTGAAAGAAATTATTTTATGTTAAGTAGAATGTTGACATGTTGATTTTCATAGATAATTATATTTCCCCCTAAAGCTTCCGGTAGTGTATAACTGTTCCATCTCTCCTCATCCTTGTCTAATATTGTGAGATGTTGACATTTTTTGTGAATATAATGGATGTGAGCCTTTGTGTTCCTCTGTGATTCCATTTGCAAACCTTTCTGCTACTGAATATTACCTTATTCTAATATGTTTGTCGGATGTTCATTTTTTTCAACATTCTAGGAAATGTATGTCCATGTATTTGCAGCAGTTTTAAGAACAACCTCTTACCTCTTATCATTATTATTAGTTTCTTGGAGTTCTTTAGAAATCTTATGTGCTAACACTTTATTTTTTATGTGTATCAGAAAGTCTTCTTCATTGTTATTTTTTCTACACTATTGCCTATTAGATAGATGGGAGCTTCTTTTTTAATATTGATTTTTTTAAGTGGAAATTTTATTTGATAGCACCAGAAGAAAATTCACTAGAAGACAAACTATACAAAACCTATTATTAAGGCAAATATTTTACGTATTTTAGTTGTTGATGCACAATTCTTAAATTGAAAGTGTAGTTGGATTAAGTGCAGAGTTATCTTTCTTTTTTTAACTTTTATTTAATAAATATAAATTTCCAAAGTACAATTTTTGGATTTCAGTGTCTTTCCCCCCTCCATAACCTCCCTCCCACCTGCAACCCTCCCATCTCCTGCTCCCTCCCCCATCCCATTCACATAAAGATTCATTTTCAATTATCTTTATATACAGAAGATCAAGTTAGTATATACTAAATAAAGATTTCATCAGTTTGCACCCACACAGAAACACGAAGTGTAAAGTACTGTTTGAGTACTAATTATACCATTAAATCACATAGTACAACACATTAAGGACAGAGATCCTACATGGGGAGCAAGTGGCAGTGACTCCTGTTGTTGATTTAGTGATTGACACTCTTGTTTATGGTGTCAGTAATCACTGAGGCTCTTGTCATTAGTTACCAAGGCTATGGAAGCCTTTTGAGTTCTCCAACTCCAATCTTATTTAGACAAGGCCATAGTCAAATGGAAGTTCTCTCCTCCCTTCAGAGAAAGGTACCTCCTTCTTTGATGTCCCATTCTTTCTGCTGGGATCTCCCTCACAGAGATCTTTCATTTAGTTTTTTTTTTTTTTTTTTTTTTTTTTTTTTTTTGCCACAGTGTCTTGGCTTTCCATGCCTGAAATACCTGTTGATTTGAAATGGACACTATGAGAAACAATGAGTTGATCAGCCCTTCTCTTGACTGTCGAGGAACAACTTAATACTTTATCCCAGCCGGCGCCGTGGCTCACTAGGCTAATCCGTTGCCTTGCGGCGCCGGCACACCGGGTTCTAGTCCTGGGCAGGGCACCGGATTCTGTCCTGGTTGCCCCTCTTTCCAGGCCAGCTCTCTGCTGTGGCCAGGGAATGCAGTGGAGGATGGCCCAAGTCCTTGGGCCCTGCACCCCATCGGAGACCAGGATAAGCACCTCGCTCCTGCCATCGGATCAGTGTGGTGTGCCGGCTGCAGCGGCCATTGGAGGGTGAACCAACGGCAAAGGAAGACCTTTCTCTCTGTCTCTCTCTCACTGTCCACTCTGCCTGTCAAAAAAAAATAAAAAATAAATAAAATAAATACTTTATCCCTTTTAGTATTTTTTTTTTGTTCTACTTGATACTATTGGTTGAACTCTTTAATTAACACACAATTATTGTGAGGTGTTTAAATTTTACTGAAAAGTGATCCCTGCTAAATATAACAGTGGGAATAAGAGAGGGAGGAGATGTACAGTTCGGCACATACTCAATCGGACTTGCTCCAAATGGTAGAGTTAGAAATGTGCCAGGGGATTCCAATTTAATCCCATTGAGGTGTCATGTACCAGTGCCATCTCACTAGTCAAAGTGATCAGTTTCAGTTCATAACTGATCATAATGAAAGGATTAAGGGTCAAAGGGATCATATAAACAAGAGTAGTGTCTGCTGATACTTACTGATAGCATTAAAAGGAGAGAACAATCCAAAAGGGGATGTGGGCTACACAGCAGAATCATAGAATGGCAGATGTCCTAAACTCACTCTCGCCTCAGAATCAGCCCTTTTCTTGATTTTACAATCCTTTAAACATGATTTATAAATTGACATAAAATTGTACCTATTTATGATGTACAAAATATTACATAGACATATATATATATGCTGGAATGTTAAAATTGATGAGTTTACATGTGTTATTACTTTACCTTGGTATAATTTATTTGTTGAAAAATCACAATCTACTCCTGTAGCCATTTTGAAGAATATAATACATTGTTGTTAACTAAATTCACCTTGTTGTATAATAAATTTCTAAAATTAACTACTAACTGAAATTTTTTGTCTTTTGTCCACCGTCTCACCAACATCTTCCTTCCAGTCCTTGGTGACTACCATTCTAGATTCCATATATAAGTGAAATCATGTGGCAATTGCTTTTATGTGGCAGGCTAATTTCATTTAGCCTAATGTCCTTGCACTTCAACTAAGGATGATATTCAAATGAGTTCCCCCCTTTTCTCGTTCAAAAATTTTTTTTCAATTTCATTTTATTTGAAAGGCATACAAACAGTGAGCTAGAGATAGAGAAGGCAAAAGATGTTCTATTCCCTGCTTCAACAGCTGGCCAGGCCGAAGGCAGGAGCCAGAGACAACTCAGGTCCATGACCAACTGGCAGGGTTCCAGGTACATGAGCCATCACCTTCTGCCTCCCAGGCTGCAAATTATCAAGAAACTTCAATAGAAGTGGATCTGAGACTCAAACTCAAGCACTCCAATATGGGGTACAGGCATCCAAAGGACTGTCTTACCTGCCATACCAAACACCTGACTCTTGTTCCAAAGACTAAAAGCATCCCACTGAATATATGCTACACATTTTCTTTCTACATTCATCTGTTGATGGACACTGAGTTTGACTCCTCCATAGTTTGGTTATCTTGAATGTGACAGATCTACAGACGTGCAGATATCTTTCTGCATACTGATTTCATGTCATCTGGAGATTATGTATCTATATATCCATGGGAGGTATATTGGTTCATAGTTTCAATTTTTTGAGAAGTTTCCATAGTGCTTTACATAATTTCCATTCCCACCAACAGTATGCAAAGTTCTCTTTTCTCACATATCCAAAATTACTCATTCTCTTTCTTCCTTCCTTCTGTCCTTTCTCCTTCTTCCTCCTCTTCTCCTCCTCCTTGTAGTCATCCTCCTCCTCCTCTTCTTCTTCTCCTTCTTCTCTGCTTCTCCTTCTCCTCCTCCTCCTTCTCTCTCTCTCTATTTCTATCTCTATCTTTATCTCTATCTCTTTCTATCTCCTATTTTTTTTAATTGGTAATAGCCATTCAGACAAGTTATTAGGTACTACGTCACTGTGGTTTTTAAAATTAGTTTGGGGGCAAGCATGGTAGCACAGCAGGATAAACCACTGCACAGCATGATGCCCATATCTGATATTGAAATCTGGGGATAAGTCTCCTCTACTCTGCTTCTGAGCCAATTTCCTGATAATACACATTCATGTAGGTAGCAGATGATTGCTCAAGTAATTGAGCTCCTGCAGCAAAAGTGGAATTCTGGGATGGAATTCTAGTCTCCTGACTTTGGCCTGATCCTGCCCAGGCTGTTGCAGGCCTTTGTGGAGTGAAGCAGTAGGGGGAAGACTCTCTCTCTCTCTCTCTCTCTCTCTCTCTCTCTGTCATTGTTCACGCTCTTTTCTTGGCTTCTGCCTGGCCCAGCCCTGCCTGGCTGTTGTGGCCATCTGGGAAGTAAACGAGTTAATGGAAGATCTCTCTTTGTCTCCCTCTAACTCTGTAACATTTTCAAATAGAAAAAGAAATTGTGTACTCTCAATGAAGATTTTTCAAAATGAAGAAAGAATGCTAACAGTGTCTGTAGAGTTGGTCATTCATCTTTATTTTCTCAGAACCTTGATTAATCTTTTCTTACTTTCTCCTTCTGTTTACCATCAAGTCTTCCAAGAGAACCTTCCATTTCTACTCATCAACATTCCCTAGGAAGTGATCTGTCTATGAGCACACAGTCTCGAGTTAGATTCTGTCCCTGTGCTCAGTGCTCTACTTGTCAGATATCTTTCTCTCATGCTTTTAAAACCAGCATGATTTACTTTTCTGTGCATGGTTCTGGTTGTGCTGCACCCCCGTGGGCTTTCTGCTTCTCTCTCCTACTCTAGTATCTCCAAGCTTCCTGCATTCTCCTCTCCACCTTCAGTCATCTGATGCAGAGATTCTCTGTTGGAATTTGATGCTTATTTCTCTGTTTAGAGATAATCCAAAGTTCACAGTTCCCCTCGTATCTTAGTTTAGCTGAATGTGTTAGCTATGCTCCATGTTTTAATATCTGTTGCATTGTATTATATGGTTATTTCAAAGATATTTAGAGTGGCTTAATTTTAAGGGTTGGCTCTGTATAAAAATAGCTAAATATCAAGTGTAAAATACTTCTGGATTTAATTATTTTTGTCTTCTATTACATATTACAGGTCCTAGTTACTTGTTTCTGCATTTCTTTTTTAAACAAATATTCTTTTCTTCTAAATAAGACATTGTAATTACATTTGATTTGATATCTGTGTTGGATTAAAAATGTTATAAGTTGATTAGAAATGATCTTGTGCCATTCTCTTTAAATAAGTTGACAGCATGCAAAAACCGAGCCTTTTCTTTTATTCTAGCTCTTTCTTGCATTTGAGAACTTAAATATATGCCAATTAATTAAATCAAAAAATTCTGTTCTTAAATCTTTGTGTCTTCACTGTTAATATGTAACTGTCTCTTTGTTCTTAAATGTTATTTTTTCATTAATTGTCCTGAAGGATTGTCCGGGAGAAGGCTCTGAAAATATCGAATGTACTAAAAGGATAATAAGGACTGTCTAAGTTCTCTGGGACATGATTCCTCAGAGAATTTAGTTTGGAAGAAGCAGCCTTGGGGACGAACAGTTTGAACAACTCAGTGAAGCACTTTATTATTCATTGTTGGCTAAGTGCCCAGTTATTGCGTCCCTTATCTGGGAGAAGAATTCTCTTCTGGGTATTAATGTTATTGTCGAGATATTAAAAAAAAAGCCATTACCTGACTAGACATGAGCCATATTAAAGCAGTCATGTAGGCTTTTAAAAGATCCCAGAAACAAATTATTTAGCACCATGCACCATTGACTAAAAATGCTATAATAGCTTTATTCAATTAATTTTCTCAGGAATCATAATACCCAAGATTTTAATCTGTTTGACTCTTGATGTATATTATCAATACAGGCTCTCCAATTTGATGATTTGCAAACTCATCAACTGTTTATTCATGAAGGCAGCTATGGGCCATCCCATAGTCTAGACTAAAATCATTTTGAAATTGTGGAAGATCTTCACTCTGCACTGACCAACGAGATGTATCCCCGTGTGAAAAGCATTTATATCCTCAGCGATTGCATATGCTCTTATCTTTTCTTTGCAGTCCACCTTGTGTGTCAATTCTGACTTCTCTTCATTCAACTTTTGGAAGCTAATATAAGAATGCATAAGCGTGGACTGGAAAAGATGAAATAGAAACTTCAGGTAAAACATTTACAAAAACTCTCTGCTGTTGTTATAATAGGACAAGATAGGCTTAATTAGAAAGAGTTATGTTTTAAAGATGCACAATTTATTGTTTGCTTTCGTATGTTTGATGATGAAACATGTAAGATTATGTTAGCATGTGTATTTTCTCTATTTTACAGAATGTCATTATAATAAATATAATGACTATAATTTTCTGATAAATAATTTTGTGATAAACACATACCAACACGGATTTTGTACAGTACAATGTAGCAACTAGATTGTTTTACATAATTTAGAAAAACCAACAATCTGGAGCTATGCCGACTGAAGCCAGAATCCAGGAGCTAGGAGCTTCCTCCGGGTCTCCCAGGTGTGGCAGGAGCTCAAGTTACATGGGAAAGTAGAGTTGATAAATGATATTTGTAATTTTTGTAGGATTTGTTATAGGTAAGATCATTTTTTGTGATCTTTATTACATTACCAATTTAATTCTTAAAAACCATGCTTCGTATTTGATGCTGTTATCTAATAATACAAATGAGAGTGAGTAATTTGTACAAGGTCACATAGTTGACAAATACCGATTGTGAGGCACAAATATGTGGAACCTGATCTCTCAAAAGCTACACTAGCTTATGTATCCCAGGCCATCCTTGCCAATTACAGCAGAAAACAAGACAAAACTGAAAAGGACTCTCTGAGAAAGGCAATCCACTCTCTCTGATTATTGTTTTTCTGTATTTGTTCCAAAAGCATTTTCAAACACATGCATGTTACAAGTACCATATTTCCAATACTAGAAAGGGGCCGGCACTGTGATGCAGTGGGTAAAACCCCTGGCCTGAAATGTTGGCATCCCATATGGGCACCGGTTCTAGTCTTGGATGCTCCTCTTCTAATCCAGCTCTCTGCTTTGGCCTGGAATAGGAGTGGAGGATGGCCCAAGTCCTTGGGCCCCTGTATCCACGTGGAAGACCCTGAAGAAGCTCCTGCCTCTTGGCATTGGATCAGTGCTGCTCTGGCTGTTGCAACCATCTGGGGAGTGAACCAGTGGATGGAAGACCTCACGCTCTGTCTCTACCTCTCTCTGTAGCTGTCTTTCAAATAAAAAAAAATAAATCTAAAAAAAGAAATCTATTTGGAAAAATGCTATTTTTAAAATACTGTTCTTTCTCTAGGGATTGATTTTAGAACTTTTGTAAAAAAAAAAATGTTAGTTGTGGATACCTGGGTAAATTTCCCAGGTTTTTTCTGCTCCAATGGGACATGTCAATTTTGGGACTGGTACCAGAATGTTTTGATTATACTGCTCTGTAGGATGACTTGAAATCTGGTATTGTGATGCCTCTGGCTTTGATTTTGTTGTTTAAGAATACTTTATCTATTTGTGATCTCTTGTTTTTCCATATGAGTTTTGGATCTTTTGTTCAGAATGTCATCGATATTTTTCTTGTTATTGAATTGAATCTGTTAATTGATTTGAGTGATATGGACATTTTGATAGTATTAATTCTTCTAATCCAAGAACATGGAAGATTTTTCTATTTTTTGGTGTCATCTATTTCTATTTTTATTATTTTGTTATTTTCATTTTAGAGATCTTAAACCTTCTTGATTAAATTTATTCCAAAGATTTACATTTTTGTTGATATTTTGAATGGTACTGATATTACAAGTTCTTTCTCAGACATGACACTCTTTGTGTATACAAACAAAGGCTATTGATTTTTGTGTGTTGATTTTATAACCTACTATTTTACCAAATTCACTTATAAGTTACAATAGTCTCCTAGTAGAATACTTTGGTTTCCTTATATATAGAATCATGTCATAAGCAAACAGGGATAACTTGACTTCTTCCTTTCCAATTTGTATCTCTTTGCTTTTTTTTCTTGCTTAATGGCTCTGTCCAAAATTTTCAGGACTGTATTAAATAGCAGTGATGAAGTGGGAATCCTTGCCTGGTTTGGGATCTTAATGGAAATGCTACCAATTTTTCCCCCTTCAATATGGTGCTGGCTGTGGGTTTCTCACATATTGCACTGAGTTTGGTGAGGACAATTTCTTCCATACCCAGTTTGCTTAAGGATTTCATCATGAAAGGATTTTGTATTTTATGAAACACATTCTCTGCATCTATTGAAACAATGAAAAAAAATTTTTTTTGACAGGCAGAGTTAGACAGTGAGAGAGAGAGACAGAGAGAAAGGTCTTCCTTCAGTTGGTTCATTCCCCATATGGCTGCTACGGCCAGCACACTGCACCGATCCGAAGCCAGGAGCCAGGTGCTTCCTCCTCGTCTCGCATGATAGTGCAGGGCCCAAGCACTTGGGCCATCCTCCACTGCCTCCCTGGGCCACAGCAGAGAGCTGGACTGGAAGAAGAGCAACCGAGAAGGAATCCGGCACCCTGACGGGGACTAGAACCCTGGGTGCCGGCACTGCAGGCGGAAGAATAGCCAAGTGAGCCACGGCGCTGGCCAATTAAATGTTTTTTATTCCTCAATTTGGTAATATGATATAAGACATTTATTAATTTGTTTGTTGAACCATTTCTGCCTGCTAAGGATAAATCCCACATGGTGTGGGTGAATTATCATTCTGATGTATTGTTGGATTCTATTAGACAGTACATTGTTGATGATTTTTGCTTATATGTTCAACAGGGAAATTCTTCTATAGTTTTTTTTTTAACAATTTATTTATTTATTGGAAAGTCAGAGTTATAGAGAGAGGAAAGTCAGAGAGAGTGAGAGGTCTTCCGTCTGATGGTTCACACCCCAGATGGATGTAACAGCTGGAGCTATGCCGATTCAAAGCCAGGAGCCATAGGCTTCCTCTGGATCTCCCACACAGGTATAGGGGCCCAAGGACTTGGGCCATCCTTTACTGCTTTCCAAGGCCAAAACAGAGAGCTGGATTGGAAGAGGAGCAGCTGGGACTAGAACCGGAACCATATGGGATGCGGTGCATCAGGCCAGGGTGTTAACCCTGCTGCGCCACAGTGCTGGCTCCTGATCTATCGTTTGTCACATCTTTTTCTGTTTTGGGAATTAAAGTGATGCTGGCCTCATAGAAAGGATCTGGGAGGATTTCTTCCTTTTAAATGGATTTGAATCCTTGAAAAATAATTGGAATTATTTCTCCTTAAAGTTTTGGTAGTATTCAACAGTCAAGCCATTCAGTATTGGACTTTTCTTATTGTGAGGATCATTATTATTGATTCAGTCTTTGTCTTGGTTATTGGTCATTTTAGATTTTCATTTCTTATTTATTTTACAGGTAGAGTAAAAGACAGTGAAAGAGAGACAGAGAGAATGATCCTCCCTCCGGTGGTTCACCCCCAAAATGGCCACCATAGCTGGTGCTGTGCCGATCCAAAGCCAGGAACCAGGTGATCCCTCTTGGTCTCCCATTTGGGTGCAGGGGCCCAAGCACTGGGGTCATGCTCCACTGCCCTCCCGGGCTACAGCAGAGAGCTGGACTGGAAGAGGAATAACCAGGACCAGAACCTGGCACCCATATGGGATGCTGGCGCCGAAGGTGGAGGATTAACCAAGTGAACGAAGGTGCCAGCCCCCGCTTTATTTAGGTTTTCTAAATTTCATTGTTCATTTTTGTAGATTGTATGTGTGCAGAATCTATTTTTTCTAGATTTTTTTCAATTTATTGGCATATAGCTGTTTGTGGTAATGCCTGATGATTCTTTTTTGTTTCTGTTGTAACCATTGTAACAGCTCCCTTTCATCTCTGATATTATTAATCTGGATTTTATACCTTTTTTGGGTAGTTGGCCCGATTTTGATTGGTGTTATGATTGTGTTTTCTTAAATTAAATTTTATTTATTTATTCTCTAATTTTATGTTTATTTTATCCTAAATATAGGTTTTGTTTGTTCCTGCCTTTGAATATTTTACTTCATGCTTTTCCAATTTCTTGATGTAGGCACTAACTGCTATAATCTTCCTGCTTAAAAGAGCTTTTGCTGTAGCTCATAAATTTTGATACATTGTGTTGTCATCTTCATTCATTTCTTGGAATTTTTAAAATTTTTCTTTGATTTTTTTCTATGATCCACTGTACATTCAGAGGCATGTTGTTCAATCTCGATTGTCTGTATGTTTTTCTAGAGTTTCTTAACTGGTTAATTTCCAGGTTCATTCCCTTGAGGTCAGAAAAGATACATAGTATGATCTCAATTTTTTTTTTGAAAAAATTACTTGCCTTATGGTCTAGCATATGGTTTGTCCTAGAGAAAGCTCCCTCTCCTGTTGAAAAGAATATGTATTTTGTAGCTGTGTGATGAAATTTTCTGTAGATATCAATTACATGTGTTTGGCCCACAGTGTAATTAGCTCTATTGCTTCTTTGTTGATTTTTTGTCTAGTTGATATTTCCAGAGATGAAAGTGGGGTGTTGAATTCTCCCTATATCATTGTATTGGAGTCTATGTCTACTTTTATATGCATTAATATTTGTTTTAAACGCCCAGCCCCTGGTACTGTGTTCACATGCATTTACTGCAGTCACATCTTCCTGTTGAATTGATCCCTTGATCATTATAAAATGCCTTTTTCTCTTTTAACAGGTTTTGTGTTAAAATCTGTTTTCTCTGATGTTAGGATGGCTGCACCTGCTTGTTTTTGCTAGCACATGCTAACTCAGGCTGATCAACACAAAAATTATTTCTCAGCCAAAATGTTATATTATTTAGGATAAACTTGTTTCAATGAAACAATCTGGAAGCCCGTGATTAGGAAAGACCATAAAATTTCTAATAAGGAATAAAAGGCAAGACATGATTTTCTCAATGACTGAGCCTGAGTCAACTAATATTCTGATTGTGAGTATAGAATTCTTTCTAATGTATGAAAATTCTGATTAAAGTCTTTATTTTTAGATTCTAAATTTACCCAGGGTTAGTTATAATCAGTTACAGGCAAATTTGCAAAATAGAAAAAAAAAGTCTACACAGTGCATTTCTGCATTGATTTATGCATTTTGTCCCTAGTAACCTAATTGTGATTCAGTATTGTTTTGTGTGTGTGTGTATGTGTGTGTGTTTGTGTGGATGTGTGTTGTCAAAAACCCATATTGCTTATACTGACTGCCAGCTGGGGATAATTTAGTAGTTTATCTATTCTCAGTAGCTCTCGGATGAGCTTTGAAATTAAATTTAATATAATAAAATTTAGTGAGCATTTAATGAACACTAACTGCAGGCCTGTTTCCTTAATTGCTGTGACTGTGTTGTTTTTAGAGTCTAGGAGCTCATAGTGAAGTGTCCCAGAAAGGCAAATATCTGTACATTAGCCTATAATTTTTGTTGCATATATCAGATATTATTTTATATAACTATGTAAATAAAGATTAGGTTGTTTTCATGGAAGATTCCAAAAAACCAAAAAAGCCTTCAAAAAACAAAATGATGAATGATGCCAAAAAGGCCATTTTGGCAAGCAAGCGATATTTTGAAAAAAAAAAAAAAAAAGCTTTCTATTTTTTTAAATAGGAAAATGTAGTTCATTGAATTTGCTTAGAGCTGTTCATATGAAAAAAACTAAGTAGATAACAGCAACATCATCATCCTCATTTAAAATGTTTATTTTTTAAAAAATTAGTCAACATGTTATTCTTGCAAATTTTTATGGAGTACAGTGCACTCCTTAATATATATTTAATAATACATATTTATAGATATATGCAAATACATTGCATAAACTAATAAACCAGTCACCTAGCCTTTATGTTTTCTTTTTGTTTTGAGCCTAACAAATCCTCTCTTTCAGCTTTTTATGCAGTATATATCACGTGTTATTCCACCGTACTGTGGACCACAAGAAGTATTTTCTATCTGATGGTATTTTGGAATGTGGTTTTCAATCTCTATTTTTCCCTCCCACAAAACCCTTCCAGATCTCTATAAACCACTTCTAATTTCAAAACAATCACTTTTTTCAGACATCCAAATGTAAGAGAGTACTTGTGATATTTGTCATTCTGTGTCTGGCTTATAACACATGAAATAATGATATTCAGTTACATGCTTTTTTGCTGGAAATCCTGACATTAAGAAAGCTACAATCTTGATGAGTATAGATCTTTTCTCAGATCTAGACAACCCACTTAAATCTACCAGCTAGAATATGAAAGTCTCATTATTTTGATAGAAATAAGAAATCTGTGAAAATGCATACAGTACTTAAGGGAGGAGACTCTAAGCCCTAATATCTAATGAGCTGCTCTCTGTGAGGCTCCAGAGTGGAATTGTTACTGAGTAAGGCACTACATTTTTGACATAGAGTTGTGATCCTCTCAGGCTTATTGTTGTTCTCTTTGCAGGCTTTGATACCCGAGCTCATCACCTTCAGAACAATACATGGAAAACAGGAACAATGTGACTGAGTTTATCCTTCTGGGGCTCACGCAGAACCCAGAGGGGCAGAAAGTTCTATTTGTTATGTTTCTACTCATCTATGTTGTGACAGTTATGGGAAATCTTCTCATTGTGGTGACAATTATGTTCAGCCAGTCTCTGGGATCCCCCATGTACCTGTTCCTGGCTAATTTATCCTTTATGGATACTGTCTACTCTACAGTCATTGCTCCCAAAATGATTGTAGACTTGTTCCATGAGAAGAAGACCATTTCCTTCCAGGCATGTATGACCCAAGTTTTTCTAGATCATTTATTTGCAGGTGCTGAAGTCATTCTTTTGGTGGAGATGGCCTATGACAGATATGTGGCTATCTGCAGACCTCTTCACTATCTGACCATCATGAATCGGCGTGTGTGTGTTCTCATGCTGTTGGTGGCCTGGACTGTAGGATTCTTCCACTCATTGGTTCAATTTCTCTTTGTTTATCAGCTTCCTTACTGTGGCCCCAATGTTATTGATAACTTTGCATGTGATATGTATCCCTTGTTGAAACTTGCTTGCACTGATACCTACCTCATTGGACTTTGTATGATAGCTAATGGAGGCGCAATTTGCTCTGTCACCTTCTTCATTCTCTTAGTTTCCTATGGGGTCATATTACACTCCCTTAAATCTCATGGATTGGAAAGGAAACACAAAGCTCTCTACACCTGTGCATCCCACATCACTGTGGTTATTTTATTTTTTGTCCCATGTATCTTTCTCTATGCTAGGCCCAGTTTGAACCTCCCCATTGATAAATACATAACTGTGGTTTTAACTTTCATAACTCCCATGTTGAACCCTTTCATCTATACTCTGAGGAATGCAGAAATGAAAAATGCTATGAGGAAACTTTGGAGTAAAAAAGTAACCACAGTGGGTAGCAGGCTGCATTTCACATACGGAGCATGATATTCAGTCCTCACAGAAACCAGAAAGACTCACTGTCCATGACTACAGCTGTATTAGCATTCCCTCTGGTTACAGAGCCTAATATTCTGAAGCAGCCATATAAATTAATGTTTCTCTAAATGGATATGTTATTTCCTTTAGAACCCAAGAGAACTGCATGGGATCAATATCTTCTATGTGCAATTTTGTGTGAAAAATGTTTGGTGAAAAAAACTTTTGGTTTATTTTCAAAAAGTTCTTTAAGTTTCTTTCTTTATAAAATTTTAATTTATTTTTAATTGGCAAATAATCCTTGTAAATCCTTAAGTGATTTAATGTGATGCTTTGATCCATGTATATTTTATAGTAAATCAATTAAGCTAATTAAGATATTCATAACCAAAGTGATTAACCTTTCTTTCAAAAAGTTTTATATCATTTATTTGAAAGGCAGAGTGAAAGAGAGAGAGAGAGAGGTAGAGGCAGATAGAAAAAGATTTTTCCATCTGCTCGTTCATTTCTCAAAGATTTGGCCAGTTTGAAGTCAGATTCTGGAACTCCATCTCAGTCACATATGTGGGTGGCAAGGACTTAAATACTGGGCCATCTTCCTGCATTTTCCCAAGTGCATTAGCAGGGAGCTGAATTGGAAGGAGAACAGATACAACTCCACCTGATGCTTGATATGGCGTGCTGGTATTGCAAGTTTTGGCTTTGTCTGTTGTGCCATATTAGCCCCAAACTTTTTATCGTCTTTTTATTGGTGAGGATGTGCAAAATCTATTCCTGTTTTGAGGCATGGTGCCCATCTTGCATATGAAATAAATATAACTCAGTAGAAATAGTCCTAGAAATTGATATCTTAAATTTTAAATTTTAAAAGGTAATCTTCTGGTAAATTATATGTTCCATTCTCCATTAAGATTCATTGTCAATTAATGTTGTATGCAGAAGACCAAATCTGTACTAAGTAGATTTGAATAATTTTCACACGCACATACACACACACACACACAAAACTGTTTGAGAACAAGTTTTAAAGTTAACTCTCATAGTACAACTATTTAAGGACAGAGGTACTGCATTGAGAGTTAGTGAACAGTGACTCCTGTTGTTAATTTAACAAACAACATTCTTATGTATGATGTCAGTGATCACCCGAGGCTCTTGACTTGAGCTGCCTAGGATATGGGAAACTTAGAATCCACCAACTTTATCTGTATGTAGACAAGGGCAAAAGGAAAGTGGAAATTCTCTCCTCCCTTTAGAGATAAATACATCTTTCTTTGTTAGCCAATTCTTCCCTTTGGTGTCTCACTCACAGAGATCCTTCATGTAGAACATTTTTTGCCAAGTGTCATGGCTTTTATGCCTGAAATGCTCTCATGGGCTTTTCAGCCAGATCAGGAGGTGTTTAAGGGCTGACTCTATGTTAAGTAAATAGTTCAACAAATAGTATGAAGAAAACACACAGACACACACACACACACGAGGCTGTTTCTTGACAATAGTGAAGACAAGGATAGCTGAACTCATCCAATCTCAAAGTGTGAATTTCACTTCTACACATTTCCTTTTCGGTACTCCAATAGTTCTCACAGACAAGGGAGAAGATATGGTATTTGTCCCTTTGGGGCTGGATTTTTTCACTAAGTATGATGTTTTTCAGATTTATCTATTATGTAGCAAATGACTGGATTTCATTTTTTCTAACACTGTGTAGTATTCCATAATGTACATATCCCATAATTTCTTTATCAACTCAAAAGTTGATCAGACTTCAGGTTGATTCCATGTCTTAGCTAATGTGAAATGAACTACAATAAAAATGGGGGTGCAGACAACTTTTATATTTTGAAAGCTTTTTTTCATTTCATTACCCTTGCGTAAATTCCCAGGAGTGGTAAGGCTGGCTCATATTATAAGTATTTATCCAGATTTCAGAGGTATCTCCATACTATCTTCTATGGTGGTTTTATCAGCTTGCATTTCCACTAGCAGTGCATTAAGGTACCTTTTTCCACACATCCTTGACAGCATCTGTTGTTGGTAGATTTCTGTATGTAAGGCATTCTAACCTGGGTGAGGTGAAACCTCATTGTGGTTTTGATTTGCATTTCCCTAACAGCTGGTGATCCTGAACATTTTTTCATGTGTCTGTTGGTCCTTTGAATTTCCTCTTTTGAAAAATGTCTGTTTAAGTCCTTTGCCAATCTCTTGACTTGGTTATTTCTTTTGTTGTTGTATACTTACTTGATCTCTTTGTAGATTCTCTTTACTAATCCTTTATCACTTGAATTATTTGCAAATATTTTCTCTTGTTCTCTCTATTGCTTCTTCACTTTCCTGAGGGTTTCCTTGCAGTACAGAAACTTCTCAATTTGATGTAATCACATTTGTTAATGTTGGCTTTGACTACCTGTGCCTCTGGGTTCTTTTCCAAGAACTCTTTGCCTTTGCCATTGATTACAGGGTATCTCCAGTGTTCTCTAATAATTTGAAGATATCGGGTCGTAGATTTGGATCTTTAATCAATATTCAGTGGATTCTTGTTTAAGGTGTAAAGTAGAGGTCTTACATCATACTTCTGCATTTAGAAATCCACTTTTCACAGCACCAGTTTTTGAAGAGCCTGTCTTTGTTCCAGGGATTGGTTTTAACTCCTTAGTCAAATATAAGTTGGTTGTAGATGCTTTGACTGATTTCTGGTGTTTCCATTCAGTTCCATTGGTCTATTCATCTGTTTTTGTACCAATATCAGCTTTTTGATTGTGACTGCCTTGCAGTATGAATAGAAATCTGATCTTGGGATGCCTCTGGCCTGGTTTTTGTTGTATAAGATTGTTTTAGCTGAAGATGGCGGAATAGTGAGGGCGCGCACCGATAGTCCGGGAAAATTTAGTTTAATAAAAGGGGAGTTACGGTAGCCGCAGAAAATAGAACCAAACAAAAATTGCAGGGGAAACCCTTCTGAATGGAGCAGGCGTGAATCGGACGACCTACTGGGAGAACAAGGTCGCCCACCACACGGAAGCAAAGTCAGGGGACCCAGCCACAGAAGCCCCAGGGTCTGCGCGACAGTGCTCCAAGGAGAGTGCACGCCACACAGAAAACAGCGGGGAGACTTGAGACGCTCAGGGCTCCGAGTCCACACATCAGCGCTGGAAGGGGAGGTGAGCTCAATAACCCGAGACATTGGTGGGGAAACGGGGGTCAGAATCTAGAGGGGGGCCGGAAAGTGCAGCAAACTCACTACCGGAAAGAAGGAAAAAAAAGCTTTGGGGTTTCTCTTCCCCCTAACCTTGCAAAGGTTACAAGCCTGCAAGACTTGAAGAATTCCCAAGAGACAAAGAGCAGGCCTCCTCTTTGGATTTACATATCAGTGGGGGAGAGTTAAGGAACTGAGTCACTACAATTCAGTAGCCTAGGCAACCCAGTGGGAGTCCAGAGGAGCCAAAGACTGGAAGCTAAATACCATCAATTCTGCACAGCCCTGCCCTGCAGTGTTACTTACCCCCTGAATAAATAAAATAAATAAATAAATAAAAAGAGAGAGATTTACCACGCATAACCTGAGGGTGTCACCTTTGCACACCCTTAACCTGGAAGAACCAGGCAGTGCTCTCAGGCCCCACCCATCTCAAGCCTCCAAGGCTCCTCCAACAGCAGGCAGTCCACTTAACACGGACACAGTATAAAAAAAAAAAAAAAGAAAAAAAAAAGCGCACAGTGACGCAAGAAGAATTAACTATGCCGAGTAACAAACACAGAAATAGAGGGAGCAAGATCAACGATGACACTATGATGCCTCCAAATAAGCAAAACACCCCAAGCCAAGAGTATGAAGATGATGAGATAGAAGAAATGCAAGATACGGATTTCAAAAAATTTATGATAAGAACATTTAGAAGTTTTCAAAAGCAAATCCTTGAACTACAGAAATCCTTAATGGACAAGATTGAAAATCTTTCTCGTGAAAATGAAATTTTAAGGAAGAGTCAAAATGAAACTCAGAAACTAGTAGAACAGGAAAGTGTAATAGTCAAGAGAAATCAAAATGAAATGAAGAGCTCAATAGATCAAATGACAAACACATTAGAAAGCCTTAAAAACAGAATGGGTGAAGCAGAAGAGAGAATATCGGACTTAGAAGATAGAGCACAGGAAAACATACAGTCAAACCAAAGAAAAGAAGAGGAAATTAGAAACCTGAAAAATATTGTTGGGAATCTACAGGATACTATTAAAAAAACCAACATTCGAGTTCTAGGAGTTCCTGAAGGCATGGAGAGAGAGAAAGGATTGGAAGGCCTTTTTAGTGAGATACTAGCAGAGAACTTTCCAGGTTTGGAGAAGGACAGAGATATCCTAGTACAGGAAGCTCATAGAACCCCCAATAAACATGACCAAAAGAGATCCTCACCACGACACGTGGTAATTAAACTTACCACAGTGAAACATAAAGAAAAGATCCTAAAATGTGCAAGAGAGAAACGTCAGATTAC
The DNA here is from genome assembly GCF_964237555.1 of Oryctolagus cuniculus. Classification (NCBI taxonomy): domain Eukaryota; kingdom Metazoa; phylum Chordata; class Mammalia; order Lagomorpha; family Leporidae; genus Oryctolagus; species Oryctolagus cuniculus. Next base: position 17,322,686 of record NC_091432.1, on the reverse strand, counting down.
TCTCAGAGGATCTCCAATCAGACTCACAGCTGACTTCTCATCAGAAACCCTACAAGCTAGGAGGGAATGGCGAGACATAGCACAGGTGCTAAGAGAGAAAAATTGCCAGCCCAGAATATTATATCCTGCCAAGCTCTCATTTGTGAATGAAGGTGAAATAAAGACCTTTCATAGCAAACAGAAATTGAAAGACTTTGTGGCCACTCGTCCGGCCCTGCAAAAGATACTTAAAGATGTGCTACACTCAGAAACACAGAAACACGGCCATCAATATGAAAGAAAGGAAAGGAAGAACACCTACCAGTAAAAGAGCATGGGAAGCTCAAAGCATATACTAGAAAATATTTCCGGGAAAATGGCAGGGCAAAGTCACTACGTATCAATTGTCACATTGAACATTAATGGTCTGAATTCTTCAGTTAAAAGACACCGTTTAGCTGACTGGCTCACAGAACACAACCCAACTATTTGTTGCCTACAAGAAACACATCTCTCTAACAAAGAGGCATGCAGACTGAAAGTGAAAGGTTGGAAAAAGATATTCCATGCCAACAGAAACCAAAAAAAAGCAGGTGTAGCCATATTAATATCAGACAAAATAAACTTTAATACAAAAACTGTTAAGAGAGACAAAGAGGGACACTATATAATGATTAAGGGTTCAATTCAACAGGAAGATGTAACTATTATAAATGTATATGCACCTAATTACAGGGCACCGGTCTATTTAAAAGATATGTTAAGGGACTTAAAGGGAGATTTAGATTCCAATACAATAGTACTGGGGGACTTCAATACTCCACTCTCAGAAATAGACAGATCATTCGGACAGAAGATCAACAAGGAAACAGCAGATTTAATTGACACTATTGCCCAAATGGATCTAACAGATATCTACAGAACTTTCAACCCTACATCTACAGACTTCACATTCTTCTCAGCAGCGCATGGAACCTTCTCTAGGATTGATCACATACTAGGCCATAAAGCAAGTCTCAGCAAATTTAAAAGAATTAGAATCATACCATGCAGCTTCTCAGACCACAGCGGGATGAAGCTGGAAATTAGCAACTCAGGAAACCCCAGAAAGTATGCAAACACATGGAGACTGAACAACATGCTCCTGAATGAACACTGGGTCATTCAAGAAATCAAAAGAGAAATCAAAAACTTTCTGGAAGTAAATGAAGACAACAACACAACATATCAAAACTTATGGGATACAGCAAAAGCAGTATTGAGAGGCAAATTTATAGCAATAGGTGCCTATATCAAGAAATTGGAAAGGTACCAAATAAATGAGCTTTCAGCGCACCTCAAGGACCTAGAAAAACTGCAGCAAACCAAACCCAAATCTAGTAGGAGAAGAGAAATAATTAAAACCAGAGAAGAAATTAACAGGATTGAATCCAAAAAAACATTACAAAAAATCAGCCAAGCGAGAAGCTGGTTTTTTGAAAAAATAAACAAAATTGACACCCCATTGGCCCAACTAACTAAAAAAAGAAGAGAAAAGACCCAAATCAATAAAATCAGAGAGGAAAAAGGAAACGTAACAACAGACACCACAGAAATAAAAAGAATCATCAGAAATTACTACAAGGACCTGTATGCCAGCAAACAGGAAAACCTATCAGAAATGGATAGATTCCTGGACACATGCAATCTACCAAAATTGAACCATGAAGACATAGAAAACCTAAATAGACCCATAACTGAAACAGAAATTGAAACAGTAATAAAGGCCCTCCCAACAAAGAAAAGCCCAGGACCAGATGGATTCACTGCTGAATTCTACCAGACATTTAAAGAAGAACTAATCCCATTTCTTCTCAAACTATTCAGAACAATCGAAGAAGAGGGAATCCTCCCAAATTCTTTCTATGAAGCCAGCATCACCTTAATCCCTAAGCCAGAGAAAGATGCAGCACTGAAAGAAAATTACAGACCAATATCCCTGATGAACATAGATGCAAAAATCCTCAATAAAATTCTGGCCAACAGAATACAACAACACATCAGGAAAATCATCCACCCAGACCAAGTGGGATTCATCCCTGGTATGCAGGGATGGTTCAACATTCGCAAATCAATCAATGTGATTCACCACATTAACAGACTGCAGAAGAAAAACCATATGATTATCTCAATTGATGCAGAGAAAGCATTTGATAAAATTCAACACCCTTTCATGATGAAAACTCTAAGCAAATTGGGTATAGAAGGAACATTCCTCAATATAATCAAAGCAATTTATAAAAAACCCACAGCCAGCATCCTATTGAATGGGGAAAAGTTGGAAGCATTTCCACTGAAATCTGGCACCAGGCAGGGATGCCCACTCTCACCACTGCTATTCAACATAGTTCTGGAAGTTTTAGCCAGAGCCATCAGACAAGAAAAAGAAATCAAAGGAATACAAATCAAGAAGGAAGAAGTCAAACTATCCCTCTTTGCAGACGATATGATTCTGTACTTAGAGGATCCAAAGAACTCTACTAAGAGACTATTGGAACTCATAGAGGAGTTTGGCAAAGTGGCAGGATATAAAATCAATGCACAAAAATCAACAGCCTTTGTATACACAAGTAATGCCATGACTGAGAAAGAACTGCTAAGATCAATCCCATTCACAATAGCTACAAAAACAATCAAATACCTTGGAATAAACTTAACCAAGGACGTTAAAGATCTCTACGATGAAAATTACAAAACCTTAAAGAAAGAAATAGAAGAGGATACCAAAAAATGGAAAAATCTTCCATGCTCATGGATTGGAAGAATCAACATCATCAAAATGTCCATTCTCCCAAAAGCAATTTATAGATTCAATGCAATCCCAATCAAGATACCAAAGACATTCTTCGCAGATCTAGAAAAAATGATGCTGAAATTCATATGGAGGCACAAGAGACCTCGAATAGCTAAAGCAATCTTGTACAACAAAAACAAAGCCGGAGGCATCACAATACCAGATTTCAGGACATACTACAGGGCAGTTGTAATCAAAACAGCATGGTACTGGTATAGAAACAGATGGATAGACCAATGGAACAGAATTGAAACACCAGAAATCAATCCAAACATCTACAGCCAACTTATATTTGATCAAGGATCTAAAACTAATTCCTGGAGCAAGGACAGTCTATTCAATAAATGGTGCTGGGAAAACTGGATTTCCACGTGCAGAAGCATGAAGCAAGACCCCTACCTTACACCTTACACAAAAATCCACTCAACGTGGATTAAAGACCTAAATCTACGTCCTGACACCATTAAGTTATTAGAGAACATTGGAGAAACCCTTCAAGATATTGGCACAGGCAAAGAATTTCTGGAAAAGACCCGGGAGGCACAGACAGTCAAAGCCAAAATCAACTATTGGGATTGCATCAAATTGAGAAGTTTCTGTACTGCAAAAGAAACAGTCAGGAGAGTGAAGAGACAACCAACAGAATGGGAAAAAATATTTGCAAACTATGCAACAGATAAAGGGTTAATAACCAGAATCTACAAAGAGATCAAGAAACTCCACAAAAACAAAACCAACAACCCACTTAAGAGATGGGCCAAGGACTTCAATAGACATTTTTCAAAAGAGGAAATCCAAATGGCCAACAGGCACATGAAAAAATGTTCAAGGTCACTAGCAATCAGGGAAATGCAAATCAAAAGCACAATGAGGTTTCACCTCACCCCGGTTAGAATGGCTCACATACAGAAATCTACCAACAACAGATGCTGGCGAGGATGTGGGGAAAAAGGGACACTAACCCACTGTTGGTGGGAATGCAAACTGGTCAAGCCACTATGGAAATCAGTCTGGAGATTCCTCAGAAACCTGAATATAACCCTACCGTTCGACCCAGCCATCCCACTCCTTGGAATTTACCCAAAGGAGTTTAAATTGATAAAGAAAAAAGTGGTCTGCACCCTAATGTTTATTGCAGCACAATTCACAATACCCAAGACCTGGAACCAACCTAAATGCCCATCAATGGTAGACTGGATAAAGAAATTATGGGATATGTATTCTTTAGAATACTATACCGCAGTAAGAAACAACGAAATCCAGTCGTTTGCAACAAAATGGAGGAATCTGGAACACATCATGCTGAGTGAAGTAAGCCAGTCCCAAAGGGACAAATACCATATGTTCTCCCTGATCGGTGACAACTGACTGAACACCAAAAAGGAAACCTCCTGAAGTGAAATGGACACTATGAGAAATGGTGACTTGATCAGCATAGCCCTGACTGCTAATGGACAACTTAATACATTATCCCTCATAGTATTTTTTTTTTTTGTCTGTTCTACTTAATATGACTGGTTTAATTCTGTAATTATCACACAGTTATTCTTAAGTGTTGAAAATTAACTGAAATGTGATCCCTGTTAAACATAAAAGTGGGAATAAGAGAGGGAAGAGATGTATAATTTGGGGCATGCTCGGGCTGACTTGCCCCAATTGGTAGAGTTGGAAACATACTAGGGGATTCCAATTCAATCCCATCAAGGTGGCATGTGCCAATGCCATCTCACTATTCCAAGTGATCAATTTCAGTTCACAATTGATCATAATGAAAGGACTAAGAGTCAAAGGGAGCACATAAACAAGTCTAGTATCTGCTAACACTAACCGATAGAATAAATAAAGGGGAGAGTGATCCAACATGGGAAGTGAGATACTCAGCAGACTCATAGAATGGCAGATGTCCTAAATAGCACTCTGGCCTCAGAATCAGCCCTAAAGGCACTCGGATCTGGCTGAAAAGCCCATGAGAGTATTTCAGGCATGGAAAGCCAAGACACTCTGGCAAAAAGATCTCTGTGAGTGAGATCCCAGTGGAAAGAACAGGTCTTCAAAGAGGGAGGTGCCTTTCTCTGAAGGGAGGAGAGAACCTCCACTTTGACTATGACCTTGTCTAAACAAGATAAGAGTCGGAGAACTCAAGGGGCTTCCATAGCCTTGGAAACTCATGACTGGTGCATAGGGAGATTACTGATGCCATAAACAGGAGTGTCAATTTGTAAAGTCAACAACAGGAGTCACTGTGCACTTACTCCTCATGTAGGATCTCTGTCCTTAATGTGCTGTACACTGAGGCTTAATGCTATAATGAGTACTCAAACAGTATATTTCACTTTGTGTTTCTATGGGGGTGCAAACTGTTGAAATCTTTACTTAATGTACACTAAACTGATCTTCTGTTAAAAAAAAAAAAAAAAAAGAAACTATCAATTCCCAACTTGACTCTCACTGGGATTAAACATGACAATAGGTCTGATCTGATTTCATCATCATTTAAAAAAAAATCATCTATTATTTTTCACTTTATGTTTCTGTGTGGGAACAAACTGTTGAAATCCTTACTTAAGGTATACTAAGCTGATCTTCTGTATACTAAGATAATCGAAAATGAATCTTGATGTGAATGGAAGGGGAGAGGGAGTGGGAAAGGGGAGGGTGGTGGGTGGGAGGGACGGTATGGGGGGGAAAGCCATTGTAACCCATGAGACGTACTTTGGAAATTTATATTCATTAAATAAAAGATAAAAAAAAAAAAAGATTGTTTTAGCTATTTGAGGTCTCCTGAGTTTCTGCTTCATATATTTTTAGATCTGAGAAGAATGTCTGGTATTTTTTGATATCATTTTGAACCTGTAAATTATTTGAGAAGAATGAACATTTTGATAATATTGGTTCTTCCAACCCAAGAACATGGCATATTTTTCATTTTTTTTGTATTTTCTTCTATATATTTCTTTAAAATTTTGTAATTCTTCTCATAGAGATTGTTGAAATCCTTGGTTAAATTTATTCTGAAGTATTTGAGACTTTTTGTAGTTATTGTGATTGGGATGATCTTAGAAGCTCATTCTCAGACATGGCATTGTCTGTTTATACAGAGACTGTTGACTTTTGTGTGTTGACTTTATATCCTGCTACTTTTACCAAATTTTCCTATGAGTTCCAATAGCCTCTTGGGGGAGTCTTTTGGATCCCTTGTATTTAGAATCATGTCATCTGCAAATCAGGATAGTGCGACTTCCTCCATCCCCATTTCAATCCCTTGATTTCTTTTTCTTGCCTGATGTTTCTTGCTAAAACTTCCAAGACAATGGAGAGGATGGGCATCCTTGTCTGCTACCAGTTCTCAGTGAGAATTCTTCCAAGTTTTTCCCATTCACTAGGATGCTGGCCGTGGGTTTGTCATAAATTGCCTTGATTATGTTGAGGACTGTTCCTTCGGTTCTCCAATTTGCTTAGAGTTTTCATCATGAATGGTATTGTATTTTATCAAAAGCTTTCTCTGCATCTACTGAGATAATCATATGGTTATTTTTCTTAAGTTTGTTAATGCACTGTTTCACATTGATTGATTTGTAGATGTTGAACCATCCTTATATACAAGGGATAATTCCCATTTGGTCTGGGTGGATAATGTTTCTGATGTGTTGTTGGATTCTATTGTCCAGGATTTTATTGAGGATTTTTATGGCTATGTGCATTAGGGAAATTGGTCTGTAATTCTCTTTCTCTGCTGCATCTTTTTCAGGTTTAGGAATTAACGTGATGCTGGCTTTGCAGAAACAATTTAGGAGGATTCCCTCTCTTTCGATTGTTCTGAATAGCTTGAGAAGAATTGGAATTAGCTCTTCTTTACATGTCTGGTAGAATTCAGCAGTGAATCCATCCTGTCCTGGGCTTTTCTTTTTTGGGGGGACCTTTATTACTGATTCAATTTCTGTCTTGGTTATGGGTCTGTTTAGGTTTTCTATGTCTCCAGGGTTCAATTGAGGTAGGTTGTATGTGTCCAAGAATCTATCCATTTCTACTAGATTTCCCAGTTTGTTGGCATACAACTCTTTGTAGTAATTTCTGATGACTCTTTTTATTTCTGTGGTGTCTGTTGTTACATTCCCTATTTCTTCTCTAATTTTATTGATTTTGGCCTTCTCTCTCCTTTTTATGATTTGTTGTGCCAACTTTGTGTCATTTTTGTTTATTTTTTCAAATAACCATCTCTTCATTTTGTTGATCTTTTGTATTTTTTTTTTGGATTCAATTTTGTTGATTTCTAATTTTATTTTTTGTGGGTTTCTTTTATTTATATGACAGGTAGAGTTATAGACAGAGTGAGACAGACAGAGAGAAAGGTCTTCCTTCAATTGGTTCACCCCCGAAACGGCTGCTACGGCCGGCACTGCTCCGATCTGAAGCCAGGAGCCAGGTGCTTCTTCCTGGTCTCCCATGTGGGTGAAGAGCCCAAGCACTTGGGCCATCCTCCACTGCCTTCCTTGGCCACAGCAGAGAGCTGGACTGGAAATGAACAACCGGGACTAGACATGGTGCCCATATGCGATGGATGCCGGCGCCGCAGGTGGGGGATTAACCAAGTAAGCCAAGTCACTAGTCCCTCTAATTTTAATTATTTCTTTTCTTCCACTAGTTTTGGTTTTGGTTTGCTGTAGTTTTTCTGGATCCTTGATATGCATCGATAGCTCATTCATTTGGTGCCTTTTCAAATTCATGATGTGGCCACCTATTGCTCTTAACTTTCCTCTTAACACTGCCTTTGCTGTATCCCACAAATTTTGATATTTTGTGTTGTTATCTCCATCTGCTTCCAGAAAATTTTTGATTTCTTCTATGACCAGCTGTTCATTCAGGAGCATGTTGTTCAGTCTCCACGTGTTTGCATATGCTCTAGAGATTCCTGAGTTGCTGATTTCCAGCTTCATTGCATTGTAGTCTGTAAAGATTCATGGTATGATTTCAATTTTTTTGACTTTGCTGAGACTTGCTTTATGGCCTAATACGTGGTCAATCCTAGGGAATGTTCCATGCACTGCTGAGAGGAAATCCCAATGATTTTGAAATCTGTTCTCTGTTCACTTTAAGAGTGCTATTTTGCTGCTGCTGAATGCAATATACCTTCCTGTCAATAGATGGAGTTTCTGAGTGATGTGCATATTAAAATACATTTATGAATGCTTTTAAGTGCATGTTCTTGTAATCACTGTGCCCAAAATTTTCTAGATTATTACTGATTTGTCCATTTCTCTTGTTAGTTAAAACCTATTTTAGAAGAACCTGATAAGGTTAGGTTTGATTACATATAAATTTATGTAACATCTTACTGCTATTGAAGTCTTGGCATTACAAAAAATTTATCTCTGTAAACATTTCTTGAGGTTTCCTTTTTGCTACCTGATATTAGTATATAAAGTGTATTTGTTTGGCCAGTGTTTATGAAGATTTTCCAAGAATGTTTTATGTTTTTCTGTTGTCAACTAAGATATTTATTTCCTAAGGCTTTTCCCATTAAGGTCTGCTTTTGAAAAAGCAAAACGTTACTCAGTATTTTTAAAAAATATTTTGCATGTGGATTTAAATTTACCACATTCCTCTTTGTTTTCTGCTTATTAATGTGTATAGTTGTAATTCAGGTTGATTGACACACAAAATTCCCCTTTACATTAGCCCTCATTGCTCCCAGCATATAATTTTTCCATTACAGAGCTTGCCCCTTCTTCCTGAAGATCATTCTTTAGATTTCTGTCTGGTGGAATTTGATGGGTCACACAATTTTCCAGGTTTTTCCATTTTGTAAGAAAAATATCTGCATTTTGCCCTCATTTCTTAAATTTTACAGTTGATATTTAATTGTGTGTTGATATTCATTCTCATTTAGTACTGTGGAGGTTTTATTCCCTTATGCTGTGGGTCATTACTACTTTCAGAAATGGATTTTTAGCCTTTTTATTTTCCTAAATGCAATATGTTCATAACACTTCCTTTTAGTTTTATTATTCTGCTTCATACTGTTTATCATTTATAAAATTTACGTATTTTAAAATGCATTGTTAATGAAGCTTTTAACATTCCATTAATTTAGATCTTAATGGTTTTCAACTGTTTCAGAAACGTTTCACCCATTTATTTGGATTGAAATTAAAGGATATGTTAATAGAAGGAAGATCATTATGTTTCTATCCAACACAGATCCAGGCCTTATCAAAAGATTCCACTCCACGGGTAACTACACAACTATGATTATTTCTCTTTTCAAGTTGGAAAAGCAGTGTCTGTAACTTCTTCCATTCCAAGGCTCTCTGCCTGTGAGTCTCAGGGATTCGTGGGCAGAGTGACATTGTTCTTTGTGTGGGGTCTGTGTGGGTTTGGGAAACGTCCTCCTTCCTTCTGACTTAAATATTATCTGGCTTTCCTAGATATTTCATAATGTGAAACTCATAAGTTACTGCTCATTTTACTTGACAAATGTTCTTTTCACATGATGGATTTCTCATGTTTCTTGCCATTCAGCAGTTGTTTCTTGGGATGACTCAATCCTTTGTTGTCTAGGGATTGTTCTAGGGAAGAAAATGGTTCAGGAGAGATTACTTCATTTGAATCTGTTCCAAATATTCTAACAAACTAAGAGTTAATGACCTGACACAGTCTCTTTCATTTAAAATAGTAATGATGTAAAGACTGTGTCTGAACATAAAAAAGGAAACATTGTTTTCCTAGTAGAATGGCCCAGGAGATTTTGACAACTCCAATTTCTGCCCAAGTTGGAGTGTATCTTCAGTTGGAATCTAGTATTTAGTAGGCTACTATGTTTTTATAACTATTATTGCTAATAGACTCTTGTGGAAAAGTCTCAATTTCCTATGATGAGATTGGGAAGAACCAGGCAAATGTTTTTCATGAGAGAAGAGGTGGCCTTAGACATCCTCTCCTTGACTTACTGTAGACTGATGAGATATCCTTCTACTTGTCAAAAAGCTCTAGTTTTGGATGTTCCATGGAACTAAATCCCAGCCTTTGTTTTGTTAGGCACAAATCTTAGTAGGTTGGCATGAGAATGTCATCATACATTTTCAAAACCTTTTTTGTTAGTTCTCTAAAATTCCCTGAGAAGACAGATTCATACAGCTAATTTTAATGTTTTTAAATTTTGTAGAATAAAGGTTGACATTATATGGAAATATCTTTGTATTTTAGACATCCACTTTAGATACCTCTGCACTTATCTGAGAGCCTGAGATAATGAAAAGCTTATTCAAAAACAGGAAATCTGTATCCACTTTGTAATCTTTCTAAATCCTCTGCTTCGCCCACATATTATCTTGTGTTGTATGATCACACACAGATACACGAGACATCTACGGTAACCCCCAGTGAAAGAACCATTTATTTATGGGGCCAAGGATAAAAACTGAGATATGAGTTTGTAAAAGGATTGACAAAGAATACTATTTAAAATTCCTGTAATGTATTGAAACATAATTGATGTATCAAAAGCCATTTAATTTCATTGAAAGCTTGTGACTAGAAAATTGAGCTGGTAATACAGAGAAATTATCCACAACTCACCCAGCATATATTCTTTTAACAGACTTATTATTTATTCAAAAATCAGAGACACAGAGGGAGAGAGCTTCCATAGTTTGGTTCAATCCCCTAAATGACCGTAACTGTAAGGGCTGTGTCAGACCAAAACCAGGAGTCAAGAACTCCATCCTGGTCTCCCAATGATTGGTGGGGCTTGCCAATTACTTGGGTTATCTGCTTCTCATGAGCATTATCCAGCAAGCTGGATCAGAAGCAGAGCAACTGGGCCTGGAACCAGTAGTCCAACATGGGATTCTGGCATCACAAGCAATGGTTTCTCTTGATGCATCACAATGTGGGCCCTGTCATATTTGATTTAAGTATTACATGTGATATGTATTTATTTCACCAAGTGAAACATTACAGATGATTCAGGTATAGTAAATTTGTGGATGTATAACAATAGTTCCTGTGTTATCACATTTTACATTATATGTAATACAGAAGTAAAATTGCCTTTAGAAATATTCAGGGCAGCGTATTTAAAGTTACATATCATACCAGGTACATTAGAATGCAGAGACCAATGTCTATTATGTTCTAGAAAGCAGACCTAGGCTTTTATGTATGAATATTAAAATCATCCCTGAACACATGTGAGTTCATAAATATAACGAAACACATACATAGGAAGGTACCTCATCTACTGTCCCTTAGAGATATCTATTAGCATTGTAATTGTAAAGTAGCATAGAGTATATCTTGGTATTATTATTATGAAGACCTGCTCCACAGCCTAATGTCCTCGCAGTCCTGCCCACAATATTATTACAGGTCCTATTCTTCTGAGTGCCTATTTGGTATCAGGCATTTATGGAAGAATCAATGGAACATGGTAACAATGTCACAGAATTAATCCTTCGGGGCTTCACTCAGGATCCCGCGAGACAAAAGGCACTGTTTGTCCTGTTTTTATTCATCTACGTGGTGACGATGGTGGGCAACCTGCTCATTGTGATGACCGTTGTTTCCAGCCCTTCTCTGGGCTCCCCAATGTACTTCTTCCTGGCTTATCTGTCACTCATGGATGCTGTCTATTCCACTGCCATTTCACCCAAGTTGATCATAGACCTACTCTGTGATAAGAAGACGATATCCTTCCCGGCTTGCATGGGCCAGCTCTTTATAGAACACTTAATTTGGTGGTGCTGAGGTCTTCCTGCTGGTGGTGATGGCCCATGACCGCTATGTGGCCATCTGTAAGCCACTGTACTATCTGACCATCATGAACAGACGATGTTGCATCCTTCTATTGGTGGTGGCCTGGGTTGGAGGGTTTACACATTCTGTGATTCAACTTGTGTTTGTGTACAGTCTCCCCTTCTGTGGCCCCAATGTCATTGACCACTTCATTTGTGACATGTACCCATTATTGGAACTTGCGTGCACTGACAACTACTTCATAGGCCTCACTGTGGCTGCCAATGGTGGAGCCATCTGTATGATTATCTTTAGTCTTCTCCTAATATCCTACGGCATCATCCTGAACTCTCTTAAAACTCACAGCCAGGAAGGAAGGCGCAAGGCCCTGTCCACTTGCAGCTCCCACATCACAGTGGTTGTCCTGTTTTTTGTTCCCTGTATTTTCATTTATGTCAGACCTGTTTCCAATTTTCCCATTGATAAATCATAAGTATGGTTTTCACCATTGTGACTCCCATGTTGAATCCTTTAATATATACCTTGAGAAATTTGGAAATGAAAAATGCTATGGCTAATCTCTGGTGTAAAATGTTAACTATTGGTAAAATAAGAACATGTCTCCTGCACTGAACACAGTTGCTCTTAAATCTAGAGCAACTTGGACTATTGAGATGGCATTGGTACATGCCACCTTGATGGGATTGAATTGGAATCCCCTGGTATGTTTCTAACTTTACTGTTTGGGGTAAGTCAGCTTCATCATGTCCCAAATTGTACATCTCTTTCCTCTCTTATTCCCACTCTTAAAATTAACAGGGATCACTTTTCAGTTAAGTTTCAACTCTTTAGAATAACTGTGTATTGATTATAGAGTTCAACCAATAGTATTAAGTAGAACAAACAAAAAAAAAACACTAGGAGGGATAAAGTATTAAGTTGTTCATCAATAGTCAGGGCAAGGGCTGATCAAGTCATCGATTCTCATAGTGTCCATTTCACATCAATAGGTTTCCTTTTTGGTGCTCGGTGAGTTGTCACCAATCAGGGAGAACATATGATATTTGTCCCTTTGGGACTGGCTTAATTCACTCAGCATAATGTTTTCCAGATTCCTCCATCTTGTTGCAAATGACCAGATTTCATTTTTTTTTTTACAGCTGTATAGTATTCTGTAGATTACATATCCCATAATTTCTTTATCCATTCTATTGCTAATGGGCATTTAGGTTGTTTCCAGGTCTTAGGTATTGTGAAGTGAGCTGCAATAAACATTAAGGTGCAGACCGCTTTTTTGTTTGCCAGTTTAATTTCCTTTGGGTAAATTCCCAGGAGTGGTATGGCTGGGTTGTGTGGTAGGGCTATATTCAGGTTTCTGAGGAATCTCCAGATTGACTTCCATAGTGGCTTAACCAGTTTGCATTGCTACCAAGAGTGGGTTAGTGTCCCTTTACCCCCATATCCTCGCCAGCATCTGTTGTTGTTAGATTTCTGCATGTGAGCCATTCTAACCGGGGTGAGGTGAAACCTCATTGTGGTTTTGATTTGCATTTCCCTGATTGCTAGTCATCTTGAGCATTTTTTCATGTGCCTGTTGGCCATTTGGATTTCCTCTTTTGAAAATTGTCGCTCCCTTGCCTGCAAAGGAACAACACTGTTCGCAGCTTAGCGTTCTTCAGTAGACTTTTAATGAGAAAATAACAGTGACAGAGAAAGAATGAAGGGAGGAGAGTGGACAGAAAAGCCCCCTCCTTCCTCAGCACACAGCTTATATACAAAATCCGGCCAATTGCAAGCGGGCTCAAGTCCATGCACAGAAGACTCCAATCCGCTGTCTGTTCACGCAGTGTGCACGCGTCCTCGGGCCAATCAGATGAGGTGTCACGCAGCAGGCAGACTCACCGCGCGGTCCTCGGCGCCATCTTGTTGTTTACAACATTCTCAGCTCCTCTGGAAAGTCCCGACCGTGGGAAAGCATTGCCCTAACCGAAACTAGCAACATCTGCCTTGTGATAAAGACATAGCAACAGCTATCAGACTGACCTTGACATGGGGGCTCCATGGCTAGGCATCCCATGGAGCCCCACAGAAAATTGTCTGTCGAGGTCCTTGGCCCATCTCTTAAGTGGGTTGTTTGTTTTGTTGTTGTGGAGTTTCTTGATCTCTTTGAGGATTCTGGTTATTAATCCTTTATAGGTTGCATAGTTTGCAAATATTTCTTCCCATTCTGTTGGTTGCCTCTTCACTCGCCTGTTTCTTTTGCAGTACAGAAACTTCTCAATTTGATGCATCCCAATAGTTAATTTTGGCTTTGACTGCCTGCACCTCCAGGGTCTTTTCCAAGAAGTCTTTGCCGGTGCCAATATCTTGCAGGGTTTCTCCAATATACTCTAATATTTGATGGTGTTGGGTCGTAGATTTAGGTCTTTAATCCACGTTGAGTGGATTTTTGTGTAAGGTGTAAGTTAGGGGTCTTGCTTCATGATTCTGCACGTGGAAATCCAGTTTTCCCAGCACCATTTATTGAATAGACTGTCCTTGCTCCAGGAATTAGTTTTAGATCCTTGATCAAATATAAGTTGGCTGTAGATGTTTGGGTTGATTTCTGCTGTTTCTATTCTGTTCCATTGGTCTATCCATCTGTTTCTGTACCAGTTCCATCCTGTTTTGACTACAACTGCCCTGTAGTATTCCTGAAGTCTGGTATTGTGATGCCTCCAGCTTTGTTTTTGTTGTACAAGTTTGCTTTAGCTATTTGAGGTCTCTTGTGCCTCCATATGAATTTCAGTATCATTTTTCCAGAGCTGAGAAGAATGCCTTTGGTATTTTGATTGGTATCACATTGAATCTAAAATTGCTTTTGGGAGAATGGACGTTTTGATGATATTGATTCTTCCAATCCATGAGCATGGAAGATTTTTCCATTTTTTTTATCCTCTTCTATTTCTTTCTTTAAGATTTTGTAATTCTCATTGTAGAGGTCTTTAACGTCCTTGGTTAAGTTTATTCCAAGGTAATTGATTATTTTGTATCTATTGTGAATGGGATTGATATTAGTAGTTCTTTCTCAGCCATGGCATTGCCTATGTATACAAAGGCTGTTGATTTTTGTGCATTGATTTTATACCCTGCTACTTTGCCAAAATCTTCTATGAGTTCCAATAACCTCTTAGTAGAGTTCTTTGGGTCCCCAAAATAAGAATCATATCATCTGCAAAGAGGGATAGTTTGAGTTCTTCTTTCCCAATTTGTATTGCTTTAATTTCTTTTTCTTGCCTGATGGCTCTGGCTAAAACTTCCAGAACTATGTTGAATAGCAGTGGTGAGAGTGGGCATCCCAGATCTCAGTGGAAATGCTTCCAACTTTTCCCCATTCAATAGGATGCTGGCCGTGGGATTTTCATGAATTGCTTTGATTATATTGAGGAATGTTCCATCTATAACCAATTTGCTTAGAGTTTTCATCATGAAAGGGTGTTGAATTTTATAGAATTCTTTCTCTGCATCTATTGAGAAAATCATATGGTTTTTCTTCTGTAGTTTATTAATGTGGTGTATCACATTGATTGATTTGGAAAAATTGAACCATCCCTGCATACCAGGGATAAATCCCACTTGGTCTGGGTGGTTGATCTTTCTGATGCGTTGTTGTATTCTATTGGCGAGAATTTTATTGAGGATTTTTGCTTCTATGTTCATCAGGGATGATAGGACTAAGGGTCAAAGGGATCACATAAACAAGATTAGTGTCTGAAATACTAACTGATAGAATAAAAAAGGGAGAGAACGATCCAACATGAGAAGCAGGATACACAGCAGACTCATAGAATTGCAGATGTCCTAAACTGCCTCAGAATCAGCCCTTATGGCATTTGGATCTGGCTGAAAAGCCCATGAGAGTATTTCAGGCATAGAAGGCCAAGACATTCTGTCAAAAAAAAAAAAAATGACCTAAGTGAAAGATCTCTGTGAGTGAGAACCCAGTGGATCTCATGTTATGTCACATAAATTTGTATTCCCTAAAACTTATGTTCAACTTAGTTATAGACCTGAAATTACTAGTGTTATGTAAATTTTATGTTGTTTTGCAATTTTATGGAAAAAGCAAAATTTTTCTCAGTCAGCAGCCATCTTGGAACTTTACAAATCAGATTAAATTGGTTACATTGTAATATGAGACATCAATTATGCTTTGTAAAAGTTCATGTTTCTAACTGAAAGAAATTATTTTGTAAGTAGAATGTTGCCATGTTTATTTTTATAGAAAATTGTATTCCCCCCTAAAGCTTCCAGTAGTGTATAACAGTTCTAGTACTCTTCATCTTTGTCTGGTATTGTGAGATGTTTGACATTTTTGTGTGAATATAATGGATGTGAGCCTTTGAGTTCTTCAGTGATTCCATTGGCAAACCTTACTGCTACTGAACATTACCTTATTCTAATATGTTTGTTGGACATTCATTTTTTTTCAACATTCTAGGAAATGTATATTTATGTATTTGCAGCAGTTTTCAAGGACAACCTCTTACCATTATTATTAGTTTCCTGGAGTTCTTTAGAAATCCTCTGTGCTAACTCTTTATTTTTTATGTGTATCAGAAAGTCTTCTTCATTTTTTATGCTATTATCTCATTAGATTGGTATGTTTCTTTTTTAATCTTGATTTTTTTTAACTTTTATTTAATGAATGTAAATTTCCAAAGTACGACTTATGGATTACAATGGCTTCCCCCCCATACCGTCCCTCCCACCCACAACCCTCCCTTTATCCACTCCCTCTCCCCTTCCATTCACATCAAGATTCATTTTCGATTATCTTAATATACAGAAGATCAGCTTAGTATACATTAAGTAAGGATTTCAACAGTTTGCTCCCACAGAGAAACATAAAGTGAAAAATAATAGATGACTTTCTTTAAATGATGATGAAATCAGATCAGATCTATTGTCATGTTTAATCCCAGTGAGAGTCAAGTTGGGAATTGATAATTTCTTTCTTTTTTTTTTTTTTTTTTTTTTTTACAGAAGATCAGTTTAGTATGCATTAAGTAAAGATTTCAACAGTTTGCACCCCCATAGAAACACAAAGTGAAATATATTGTTTGAGTACTCATTATAGCATTAAATCTCAATGCACAGCACATTAAGGACAGAGATCCTACATGAGGAGTAAGTGCACAGTGACTCCTGTTGTTGACTTTACCAATTGACACTCCTGTCTATGGCATCAGTAATCTCCCTATGCTCTAGTCATGAGTTTCCAAGGCTATGGAAGCCCTCTGAGTTCTCCGACTCTTATCTATGCAACAGATAAAGGGATAATAACCAGAATCTACAAAGAGATCAAGAAACTCCACAAAAACAAAGCCAACAACCCACTTAAGAGATGGGCCAAGAACTTCAATAGACATTTTACAAAAGAGGAAATCCAAATGGCCAACAGAAACATGAAAAAATGTTCAAGGTCATTAGCAATCAGGGAAATGCAAATCAAAACCACAGTGAGGTTTCACCTCACCCCAGTTAGAATGGCTCACATGCAGAAATCTACCAACAACAGATGCTGGCGAGGATGTGGGGAAAAAGGGACACTAACCCACTCTTGGTGGGAATGCAAACTGGTCAAGCCACTATGAAAGTCAGTCTGGAGATTCCTCAGAAACCTGAAGGTAACCCTACAGTTCGACCCAGCCATCCCACTCCTTGGAATTTACCCAAAGGAATTTAAATTGGCAAACAAAAAAGCGGTCTGCACCCTAATGTTTATTGCAGCTCAATTCACAATAGCTAAGACCTGGAACCAACCTAAATGCCCATCAACGGTAGACTGGATAAAGAAATTATGGGATATGTACTCTTTAGAATACTATACCGCAGTAAGAAACAACGAAATCCAGTCATTTGCAACAAAATGGAGGAATCTGGAACACATCATGCTGAATGAAATAAGCCAGTCCCAAAGGGACAAATACCATATGTTCGCCCTGATCGGTGACAACTGACTGAACACCAAAAAGGAAACCTGTTGAAGTGAAATGGACACTATGGGAAACGGTGACTTGATCAGCATAGCCCTGACTGTTAATGAACAACTTAATACATTATCCCTCTTAGTAGTTTTTTTTGTCTGTTCTACTTAATATGACTGGTTTAATTCTGTAATTATCACACAGTTATTCTTAAGTGTTGAAAATTAACTGAAATGTGATCCCTGTTAAACATAAGAGTGGGAATAAGAGAGGGAAGAGATGTATAATTTGGGACATGCTCAAGCTGACTTGCCCCAAATGGTAGAGTTAGAAACATACCAGGGGATTCC
The DNA here is from genome assembly GCF_964237555.1 of Oryctolagus cuniculus. NCBI lineage: Eukaryota > Metazoa > Chordata > Mammalia > Lagomorpha > Leporidae > Oryctolagus > Oryctolagus cuniculus. The sequence continues at coordinate 17,304,822 of NC_091432.1, read as the reverse complement.
AATTCAATCCCATCAAGGTGGCATGTACCAATGCCATCTCACTATTCCAAGTGATCAATTTCAGTTCACAATTTATCATAATGAAAGGACTAAGATTCAGAGGGAGCACATAAACAAGTCTAGTACCTGCTAACACTAACTGATAGAATAAATAAAGGGGAGAGTGATCCAACATGGGAAGTGAGATACTCAGCAGACTCATAGAATGGCAGATGTCCTAAATAGCACTCTGGCCTCAGAATCAGTCCTAAGGGCATTCGGATCTGGCTGAAAAGCCCATGAGAGTATTTCAGGCATGGAAAGCCAAGACATTCTGGCAAAAGATCTCTGTGAGTGAGATCCCAGTGGAAAGAACAGGTCTTCAAAGGAGGAGGTACCTTTCTCTGAAGGGAGGAGAGAACCTCCACTTTGACTATGACCTTGTCTAAACAAGAGTCGGAGAACTTAATCTTGATTTTTACAATCCTTTAAATATGATTTATAAATTGACATAAAATTTTACCTATTTATGATGTACAAAATGATACATTGAAATATGTATATATGCTGGAATGTTAAAATTGACAGTTTACATGTGTTATTACTTCACATTGTTATAATTTATTTCTTGAAAAATCACAATCTACACTTGTAGCTATTTTAAAGAATATAATACATTGTTGTTAAATAAAATCAACTACTAAAATTAAGTACTAAAATAAACAACTAAAATTAACTACTTGTTAACTGAAATTTTGTGTCTTTTGTCCAATGTCTCACCAACACCTTCCTTCCAGTCCTTGGCGACTACCATTCTAGATTCCATATATAAGTGAAATCATGTGGCAATTGCTTTATGTGCCAGGCTAATTTCATTTAGCATAATGTCCTTGCACTTCATCTAAGGATGATATTGAAATGAATTTCCCCCTTTGCTCGTTCAAAAATTTTTTAAAAAAATTATTTTCTTTGAAAGGCAGAGAAACAGTGAGCTAGAGATAGAGAAGGCTAAAGATTTTCTTTCCCCTGCTTCAACAGCTGGCCAGGCCGAAGGCAGGAGCCAGAGACAACTCAGGTCCATGAGCGACTGGCAGAGTTCCAGGTACATGAGCCATCACCTGCTGCCTCCCAGGCTGCAAATTATCAAGAAACTGCAATAGAAGTGGATCTGAGACTCAAACTTAAGCACTCCAATATAGGGTACAGGCATCCAAAGGACTGTCTCACCTTCTGTGCCAAACACCTGACTCTTGTTCAAAAGACTAAATTTGTGCCACTGAATATATGCTACACATTTTCTTTCTACATTCATCTGTTGATGGACACTGAGTTTGACTCCATATTTTGGCTATTGTGAATGATGCAGATCTACAGAAGTGCAGATATCTTTCTGCATACTCATTTCATGTTTTCTGGATATATATATATATGTATATGTGTGTGTGTATATATATATATATATATATCCTCCTGATCCTCCTCCTTCTTTTCTCTTCTCTCTCTCTCTCTCTCTCTCTCTCTTTCTCTTTCTCTATCCTTTCATTGTTGTAATAACCATTCAGACAAGTCATTAGTTACTGTGTTACTATGGTTTTTAAAATTAGTTTGTGGCAAGCATTGTTGCACAGCAGGATAAACCACTGCACTGCTTGTGATGTCCATATCTGATATTGAAATCCTGGGATTAAGTCCCCTCTACTCTGCTTCTGAGTCAATTTCCTGATGACACATGTTCTGGTAGGTAGCAAATGATTGGTCAATTAATTGAGCTCCTGCAACACAAGTGGAATTCTGGGATGGAGTTTCAATCTCTTGACTTTGGCCTGATATATCCCTGGCTGTTGCTGTTGCAGGCCTTTGTGAAGTGAACCAGTAGGGAGAAGATTCTCTCTCTCTCTCTCTCTCTCTCTCTCTCTCTCTCATCCTGGCCTCTGCCTGGCGCAGCCCTGCCTGGCTGTTGTTGCCATCGGGGAAGTAAACCAGTGGATGGAAGATCTTTTTCTGTCTCTAACTCTGTAACTCTTTCATATAAATGAATATATTTAATAAAATTAATTGACAATAAATGAAAAGATATGTTTAAGGGTCAGTTCTGTTCCACTGATTCACTTTTTGAATCTTATGTGAGTATTGCACTATCACACAACATGAAACTTTAGTCTTACTTTTTTCTTCACGTCTGTTACAGGAACAAGACATTTTCTTGCAGAAACAGAGATTTGTCAAACTGAATAACTGTCATACAATATTATTACCAACATGTATGTCCATACTCAGATAATAGACTCTATATGTATTTGATGGAGTGTAGCCCAAGATCAAATCCAAGATCATGCATTGAATTGAGGTTGTTATGACTCTCCAGTTTATTTAACCTGGAAAAGTACTTCAGCTCCTTCATTGAATTTTTATTACAGTAACATTTTGAGGAGTATCTCCTGGTGGATTTGTTGAACATATCTTGATGAAAACCTGATGATTCTTTTAGTATGAACTAAAGTAAAGCTTAAATGGTGGGTATGGTATAACATGACACATTTTTGTCTGTCTCTAATTACTGATTGAATTAAAGGCACAGATGCCCAGCCTGTTGATCTTGATTTGGACATCTTCGAGGTCATTTCCACATCAGAATTTCCTATTAGCTTTTGATGCATTCACATCAGTTTCTCTGTGTCCACAGCAAATCCTACTGCTCTTTCACATGCGTTGCTCATTAGGACACACACCAATAAACCATCTGCATATGGAGCTCTGTCAGGAATGATTTTATCTGCAACTGAACACACAACATTTTTAAAAATTTTTCATTTCTTCTAGATTCTTTTGGAGGGGTCTTCAGTTGAAATGTTCTGTCTTTCACTTTCTGATTTCTTCCTGCTGTAACTATCTATGTATGGAGCGTTACTGAGCTTTGTATTCCATTCATTTTGAAAGTTCAAAGTAAGGCTTTTAGAAAGACGAAGTGAGTCAAAGGCTTTTGGTATCTCAAGGTTTTTAGTTTGTAAATATTCTTTGTTATTTTCATCATAGCCAAGTATTTCTGTAATAATTTGAGGAGAAAGAGAGAAAGAGAGATACGCTCCCATCTTCTGGGTCATGCCCCAAATGCCCACAATGGCCAGAGCTGTGAAGCAAAAACAATCCAGCTCTCCCATGTGAGTGCAAATAACCCTAATTAATTGAACCATCATCGCTGATCCCCAGAGTCTTCAATGGAAGGCACCTAGGAACCTATAATCAGCAGCTAGAAATGGGAACCAGATGCAGTTTCTCTGACAGAGGAGGGAAGAGTCTTTAAGACCAGGCCAAGTGTGTACTCCCAATAAAGATTTTTCAAAATGAAGAAAGAGTGCTAACAGTATCTGTAGAGTTGATCATTTATCTTTATTTTTCAGAACCTTGAATAATCTCTTCTTGCTTTCTTCTTTCCTTTACCATCAAGTCTTCCAAGAGAACCTTCCATTTCTACTCATCTATATTCCCTAGGAAGTGATCTCTCTATGAGCATGCAGTCTCGAGTTGGATTCTGTCCCTGTACTCAGTGCTCTGACTTGTCAGCTATCTTTCTCTCATGCTTTTAAAACCAGCATGATTTACTCTTTTGTGCATGGTTCTGGTTGTGCTGCACCCCTGTGGGCTTTCTGCTTCTCTCTCCTACTCTAGTATCTCCAAGCTTCCTGCATTCTCCTCTCCACCTTCAGTCATCAGCTGCAGAGTTCTCTGCTGGGATTTGATGCTTATTTCTCTGTTTAGAGATAATCCAAAGTTTACAGTTTCCCTAATATCTTAGTGTGGCTGAATGTGTTAGCTTTGCATCATGTTTTAATACCTGTTGCATTGTATTATATTGTTCTTTGGAAGATATTTAGAGTGGCTTAATCTTAAGGAGTGGCTCTGTATGAAAATAGCTGAATATCAAGAGTGAAATACTTATGGATTTAATTATTTTTGTCTTCTATTACATATTACAGGTCTAGTTACTTGTTTCTGCATTTGTTTTTGACAGATAGTTAGAGAGAGAGAGAGAGAGAGAGAGAGAGAGAGAATGGTCTTCCTCTGTTGGTTCACTCCCCAAATGGCCACTATGGCCTGCGTTGTGCGGATCAGAAGCCAGGAGCCAGGTGCTTGCTCCTGGTCTCCCATGCAGGTTTAGGGCCCCAAGCATTTGGGCCATCCTCCGCTGCCCTCCCGGGCCACAGCAGAGAGCTGGACTGCAAGAGGAGCAACCAGAACAAGAACCTGGTACCCATATGGGATGCTGGCACTGCAGGCGGAGGATTAACCTAGTGAGCCACGGCGCCAGCCCCTACAAACATTGTTATCTTCTAAATAAAACATTTGAATTACATTTGATTTGATATCTGAGTTGGATTATGAATTTTATAAGTTGATTAGAAATGATCTTGTGCCTGTCTCATTAAATAAGTTGACCACATGCAAAAACTGAGGCTTTTCTTTTATTCTAGCACTTTCTTGGATTTGAGAACTTAAATATATGCAAATTAATTAAATCAAATAATTCTGTTCTTAAATCCTTGTGTCTTCACTGTTAATAAGTAACCATCTCTTTGTTGTTAGGTTATTCGTTTTTCATTAATTGTCCTGAAGGATTGTCCTGGAGAAGGCTCTGGAAATATAGAATGTTCTAGAAGGATAATGAGGATGGTCTCAGTTCTCTGGGACATGATTCCTCAGAGAATTTAATTTGGAAGAAGCAGTCTTGGGGACGAACGGTTTGAACAACTCAGTGAAGCACTTTATTATTCATTGTTGGCTAAGTGCCCAGTCATAGCGTCCCTTATCTGGGAGAAGAATTCTCTTCTGGGTATTAATGTTACTGTCAAGATATTTAAAAAAAGCCATTACCTGACTAGACATGAGCCATATTAAAGCAGTCATGTAGGCTTTAAAAGATCCCAGAAACACATTATTTAGTACCATACGCCATTGACTAAAAATACTATAATAGTTTTATTCAATTAATTTTCTCAGGAATCATAATACCCAAAATTTTAATCTGTTTGACTCTTGATGTATGTTATCAATGCCAGCTCTCAAATTTGATGATTTGCAAACACATCAACTGTTTATTCATGAAGGCAGCTATGGACCATCCCATAGTCTAGACTAAAATCTTTTTGAAATTGTAGATCTTCATGCTCTGCATTGACAAAACATGATGTATCCCTGTGTGAAAAAGCATTTATATCCTCAGAGATTGCAAATGCTCTTATCTTTTCTTTGCAGTCTACCTTGGTGATGTCAATTCTGACTTCTCTTCATTCAACTTTTGGAAGCTAAGAAAAGAATGCATAAGAGTGGACTGGAAAAGATGAAATAGAAACTTCAGGTAAAACATTTACAAAAACTCTCTGCTGCTGTTATAATAGGTAAGATGGGCTTAATTAGAAAGAGTTATGTTTTAAAGATGCACAATTTATTATTTGCTTTCGTATGTTTGATGATGAAACATGTAAGATTATGTTAGCATGTGTATTTTCTCTATTTTACAGAATGTCATTATAATAAATATAATGACTATAATATTCTGATAAATAATTTTGTGATAAACACATACCAATACACATTTTGTACAGTACAATGTAGCAACTAGATTGTTTTACATAATTTAGAAAAACCAACAATCTGTAGCTATGCCAATTGAAGCCAGAATCCAGGAGCTAGGAGCTTCCTCCGGGTCTCCCAGGTGTGGCAGGAGCTCAAGTTACATGGGAAAGTAGAGTTGATAAATATTTGTAATTTATGTAGGATTTGTTATAGGCAAGATCATTTTTTGTGATCTTTATTACCTTACCAATTTAATTCTTAAAAACCATGCTTCATATTTGATGCTGTTATCTAATAATACAAATGAGGGTGATTAATTTGTACAAGGTCACATAGTTGACAAATACCGATTGTGAGGCACAAATATGTGGAACCTGATCTCTCAAAAGCTACACAAGCTTATGTATCCCAGGCCATCCTTGCCAATTACAGCAGAAAACAAGACAAAACTGAAAAGGACTCTCTGAGAAAGGCAATCCACTCTCTCTGATTATTGTTTTTCTGTATTTGTTCCAAAAGCATTTTCAAACATATGCATGTTACAGTACCATATTTCCAATACTAGAAAGGGGCCGGCGCTGTGATGCAGTGGGTAAAACCCCTGGCCTGAAATGTCGGCATCCCATATGGGCACCGGTTCTAGTCTTGGCTGCTCCTCTTCTAATCCAGCTCTCTGCTTTGGCCTGGAATAGGAGTGGAGGATGGCCCAAGTCCTTGGGCCCCTGTATCCACGTGGAAGACCCTGAAGAAGCTCCTGCCTCTTGGCATTGGATCAGTGCTGCTCTGGCTGTTGCAACCATCTGGGGAGTGAACCAGTGGATGGAAGACCTCACGCTCTGTCTCTACCTCTCTCTGTAGCTGTCTTTCAAATAAATAAAATAAATCTAAAAAAAGAAATCTATTTGGAAAAATGCTATTTTTAAAATACTGTTCTTTCTCTAGGGATTGATTTTAGAACTTTTGTAAAAAAAAAAATGTTAGTTGTGGATACCTGGGTAAATTTCCCAGGTTTTTTCTGCTCCAATGGGACATGTCAATTTTGGGACTGGTACCAGAATGTTTTGATTATAACTGCTCCGAAGGATGACTTGAAATCTGGTATTGTGATGCCTCTGGCTTTGATTTTGTTGTTTAAGAATACTTTATCTATTTGTGATCTCTTGTTTTTCCATATGAGTTTTGGATCTTTTGTTCAGAATGTCATCGGTATTTTTCTTGCTATTGAATTGAATCTGTTAATTGATTTGAGTGATATGGACATTTTGATAGTATTAATTCTTCTAATCCAAGAACATGGAAGATTTTTCTATTTTTTGGTGTCATCTATTTCTATTTTTATTATTTTGTTATTTTCATTTTAGAGATCTTAAACCTCAGACATGACACTCTTTGTGTATACAAACAAAGGCTATTGATTTTTGTGTGTTGATTTTATAACCTACTATTTTATCAAATTCACTTGTAAGTTACAATAGTCTCCCAGTAGAATCTTTTGGTTTCCTTATATATAGAATCATGTCATAAGCAAACAGGGATAACTTGACTTCTTCCTTTCCAATTTGTATCTCTTTGCTTTTTTTTTCTTGCTTAATGGCTCTGTCCAAAATATTCAGGACTGTATTAAATAGCAGTGATGAAGTGAGAATCCTTGCCTGGTTTGGGATCTTAATGGAAATGCTACCAATTTTTCCCCGTTCAGTATGGTGCTGGTTGTGGGTTTCTCACCGATTGCACTGAGTTTGGTAAGGACAGTTTCTTCCATACCCAGTTTGCTTAAGGATTTCATCATGAAAGGATTTTGTATTTTATGAAACACATTCTCTGCATCTATTGAGACAATTAATTTTTTTTTTTTTTGACAGGCAGAGTTAAACAGTGAAAGAGAGAGACAGAGAGAAAGGTCTTCCTTCCGTTGGTTCATTCCCCAAATGTCCGCCACGGCCAGCAAACTGTGCCGATCCGAAGCCAGGAGCCAGGTGCTTCCTCCTGGTCTCGCATGATAGCGCAGGGCCCAAGCACTTGGGCCATCCTCCACTGCCTCCCTGGGCCACAGAAGAGAGCTGGACTGGAAGATGAGCAACCGAGACAGAATCCAGCGCCCCGACTGGGACTAGAACCCTGGGTGCCGGCACTGCAGACAGAAGATTAGCCAAGTGAGCCATGGTGCCGGCCAATTAAATGCTTTTTATTCTTCCATTTGGTAATGTGATATAAGACATTTATTAATTTGTTTGTTGAACCATTTCTGCCTGCTAAGGATAAATCCCACATGGTGTGGGTGAATTATCATTCTGATGTTTTGTTGGATTCTATTAGATAGTACATTGTTGATGATTTTTGCTTATATGTTCAACAGGGAAATTGATCCATAGTTTCTTTTTTTTAAAGATTTATTTATTTATTGGAAAGTCAGAGTTACACAGAGAGAGGAAAGTCAGAGAGAGTGAGAGGTCTTCCCTCTGATGGTTCACACCCCAGATGGACGTAACAGCTGGAGCTACGCTGATCCAAAGCCAGGAGCCAGAGGCTTCCTCTGGATCTCCCACACAGGTATAGGGGCCCAAGGACCTGGGCCATCCTTTACTGCTTTCCAAGGCCAAAGCAGAGAGCTGGATTGGAAGAGGAGCAGCTGGGACTAGAACCTGAACCATATGGGATGCCGGCGCATCAGGCCAGGGTGTTAACCCTGTTGCGCCACAGTGCTGGCTCCTGATCTATCGTTTGTCACATCTTTTTCTGTTTTGGGAATTAAAGTGATGCTGGCCTCATAGAAAGGATCTGGGAGGATTTCTTCCCTTTAAATGGATTTGAATCCTTGAAAAATAATTGGAATTATTTCTCCTTAAAGTTTTGGTAGTATTCAACAGTCAAGCCATTCAGTATTGGACTTTTCTTATTGTGAGGATCATTATTACTGATTCAGCCTTTGTCTTGGTTATTGGTCTATTTAGGTTTTCATTTTTATTTATTTATTTTACAGATAGAGTAAAAGACAGTGAGAGAGTGACAGAGAGAATGATCCTCCCTCCGGTGGTTCACCCCCAAAATGGCCACCATAGCTGGTGCTGTGCCGATCCAAACCCAGGAACCAGGTGATCCCTCTTGGTCTCCCATTTGGGTGCAGGACCCAAGCACTAAGGTCATGCTCCACTGCCCTCCCGGGCTACAGCAGAGAGCTGGACTGGAAGAGGAACAACCAGGACCAGAACCTGGCACCCATACAGGATGCTGGCGCCGAAGGTGGAGGATTAACCAAGTGAACCACAGTGCCGGCGCCTGCTGTATTTAGGTTTTCTATGTTTTCATCATTCATTTTTGTAGATTGTATGTGTCAAGAATCTATTTTTTCTAGATTTTTTTCAACTTATTGGCATATAGCTGTTTGTAGTAATGCCTGATGATTCTTTTTTGTTTCTGTTGTAACCATTGTAACAGCTCCCTTTCATCTCTGATATTATTAATCTGGATTTTATACCTTTTTTGGGTAGTTGGCCCGATTTTGATTGGTGTTATGATTGTGTTTTCTTAAATTAAATTTTATTTATTTATTCTCTAATTTTATGTTTATTTTATCCTAAATATAGGTTTTGTTTGTTCCTGCCTTTGAATATTTTCCTTGATGCTTTTCCAATTTCTTGATGTAGGCACTAACTGCTATAATCTTCCTGCTTAAAAGAGCTTTTGCTGTAGCTCATAAATTTTGATACATTGTGTTGTCATCTTCATTCATTTCTTGGAATTTTTAAAATTTTTCTTTGATTTTTTTCTATGATCCACTGTTCATTCAGAGGCATGTTGTTCAATCTCGATTGTCTGTATGTTTTTCTAGAGTTTCTTAACTGGTTAATTTCCAGGTTCATTCCCTTGAGGTCAGAAAAGATACATAGTATGATCTCAATTTTTTTTTTGAAAAAATTACTTGCTTTATGGTCTAGCATATGGTTTGTCCTAGAGAAAGCTCCCTCTCCTGTTGAAAAGAATATGTATTTTGTAGCTGTGTGATGAAATTTTTTGTAGATATCAATTACATGTGTTTGGCCCACATGTATAATTAGCTCTAATGCTTCTTTGTTGATTTTTTGTCTAGTTGATATTTCCAGTGATGAAAGTAGGGTGTTGAATTCTCCCTATATCATTGTATTGGAGCCTATGTCTACTTTTATATGCATTAATATTTGTTTTAAATGACCAGCCCCTGGTATTGTGTTCATATGTATTTACCGCAGTCACATCTTCCTGTTGAATTGATCCCTTGAACATTATATAATGCCTTTTTCTCTTTTAACAGGTTTTGTGTTAAAATCTGTTTTCACTGATATTAGAATGGCTGCACCTGCTTGTTTTTGCTAGCACATGCTAACTCAGGCTGATCAACACAAAAATTATTTCTCAGCCAAAATGTTATATTATTTAGGATAAACTTGTTTCAATGAAACAATCTGGAAGCCCGTGATTAGGACAGACCATAAAATTTCTAATAAGGAATAAAAGGCAAGACATGATTTTCTCAATGACTGAGCCTGAGTCAACTAATATTCTGATTGTGAGTATAGAATTCTTTCTAATGTATGAAAATTCTGCTTAAAGCCTTTATTTTTAGATTCTAAATTTACCCAGGGTTAGTCATAATCAGTTACAGGCAAATTTACAAAATAGAAAAAAAAAGTCTACACAGTGCTTTCTGCATTGATTTATGCATTTTGTCCCTAGTAACCTAATTGTGATTCAGTATTGTTTTTTTTTTGTGTGTGTATGTGTGTGTGTTTGTGTGGATGTGTGTTGTCAAAAACCCATATTGCTTATACTGACTGCCAGCTGGGGATAATTTAGTAGTTTATCTTTTCTCAGTAGCTCTCGGATGAGCTTTGAAATTAAATTTAATATAATAAAATTTAGTGAGCATTTAATGAACACTAACTGCAGGCCTGTTTCCTTAATTGCTGTGACTGTGTTGTTTTTAGAGTCTAGGAGCTCATAGTGAAGTGTCCCAGAAAGGCAAATATCTGTACATTAGCCTATAATTTTTGTTGCATATATCAGATATTATTTTATATAACTATGTAAATAAAGATGAGGTTGTTTTCATGGAAGATTCCAAAAAACCAAAAAAGCCTTCAAAAAACAAAATGATGAATGATGCCAAAAAGGCCATTTTGGCAAGCGATATTTTGAAAAAAAAAAAAAAGCTTTCTATTTTTTTAAATAGGAAAATATAGTTCATTGAATTTGCTTAGAGCTGTTCATATGAAAAAAACTAAGTAGATAACAGCAACATCATCATCATCATTTAAAATGTTTATTTTTTAAAAAATTAGTCAACATGTTATTCTTGCAAATTTTTATGGAGTACAGTGCACTCCTTAATATATATTTAATAATACATATTTATAGATATATGCAAATACATTGCATAAACTAATAAACCAGTCACCTAGCCTTTATGTTTTCTTTTTGTTTTGAGCCTAACAAATCCTCTCTTTCAGCTTTTTATGCAGTATATATCATGTGTTATTCCACCATACTGTGGACCACTAGAAGTATTTTCTATCTGATGGTATTTTGGAATGTGGTATTCAATCTCTATTTTTCCCTCCCACAAAACCCTTCCAGATCTCTATAAACCACTTCTAATTTCAAAACAATCACTTTTTTCAGACATCCAAATGTAAGAGAGTACTTGTGATATTTGTCATTCTGTGTCTGGCTTATAACACATGAAATAATGATATTCAGTTACATGCTTTTTTGCTGGAAATCCTGACATTAAGAAAGCTACAATCTTGATGAGTATAGATCTTTTCTCAGATCTAGACAACCCACTTAAATCTACCAGCTAGAATATGAAAGTCTCATTATTTTGATAGAAATAAGAAATCTGTGAAAATGCATACAGTACTTATGGGAGGAGACTCTAAGCCCTAATATCTAACGAGCTACTCTCTGTGAGGCTCCAGAGTGGAATTGTTATGGAGTAAGGCACTACATTTTTGACATAGAGTTGTGATCCTCTCAGGCTTATTGTTGTTCTCTTTGCAGGCTTTGATACCCGAGCTCAACACCTTCAGAACAATACATGGAAAATAGGAACAATGTGACTGAGTTTATCCTTCTGGGGCTCACGCAGAACCCAGAGGGGCAGAAAGTTCTATTTGTTATGTTTCTACTCATCTATGTTGTGACAGTTATGGGAAATCTTCTCATTGTGGTGACAATTATGTTCAGCCAGTCTCTGGGATCCCCCATGTACCTGTTCCTGGCTAATTTATCCTTTATGGATACTGTCTACTCTACAGCCATTGCTCCCAAAATGATTGTAGACTTGTTCTATGAGAAGAACCATTTCTTTCCAGGCATGTATGACTCAGGTTTTTCTAGTTCATTTATTTGCAGGTGCTGAAGTCATTCTTTTGGTGGAGATGGCCTATGACAGATATGTGGCCATCTGCAGACCTCTTCACTATCTGACCATCATGAATCGGCGTGTGTGTGTTCTCATGCTGCTGGTGGCCTGGACTGTAGGGCTCTTCCACTCATTGGTTCAATTTCTCTTTGTTTATCAGCTTCCTTACTGTGGCCCCAATGTCATTGATAACTTCGTATGTGATATGTATCCCTTGTTGAAACTTGCTTGCACTGATACCTACCTCATTGGACTTTGTATGATAGCTAATGGAGGCGCAATTTGCTCTGTCACCTTCTTCATTCTCTTAGTTTCCTATGGGGTCATATTACACTCCCTTAAATCTCATGGATTGGAAAGGAAACACAAAGCTCTCTACACCTGTGCATCCCACATCACTGTGGTTATTTTATTTTTTGTCCCTTGTATCTTTCTCTATGCTAGGCCCAGTTTGAACCTCCCCATTGATAAATACATAACTGTGGTTTTAACTTTCATAACCCCCATGTTGAACCCTTTCATCTATACTCTGAGGAATGCAGAAATGAAAAATGCTATGAGGAAACTTTGGAGTAAAAAAGTAACCACAGTGGGTAGCAGGCTGTATGTCACTCATGGAACATGATATTCAGTCCTCACAGAAACCAGAAAGACTCACTGTCCATGACTACAGCTTTATTAGCAATCCCTCTGGTTACAGTGCCTAATATTCTGATGCAGCCATATGAATTAATGTTTCTCTAAATGGGATATGTTATTTCCTTTAGAACCCAAGAGAACTGCATGGGATCAATATCTTCTATGTGCAATTTTGTGTGAAAAATGTTTGGTGAAAAAAACTTTTGGTTTATTTTCGAAAAGTTCTTTAAGTTTCTTTCTTTATAAAATTTTAATTTATTTTTAATTGGCAAATAATCCTTGTAAATCCTTAAGTGATTCAATGTGATGCTTTGATCCATGTATATTTTATAGTAAATCACTTAAGCTAATTAAGATATTCATAACCAAAGTGATTAACCTTTCTTTCAAAAAGTTTTATATCATTTATTTGAAAGGCAGAGTGAAAGAGAGAGAGAGAGGTAGAGGCAGATAGAAAAAGAGATTTTTCCATCTGCTCGTTCATTTCTCAAAGATTTGGCCAGTTTGAAGTCAGATTCTGGAACTCCATCTCAGTCACATATGTGGGTGGCAAGGACTTAAATACTGGGCCATCTTCCTGCATTTTCCCAAGTGCATTAGCAGGGAGCTGAATTGGAAGGAGAACAGATACAACTCCACCTGATGCTTGATATGGCGTGCTGGTATTGCAAGTTTTGGCTTTGTCTTTTGTGCCAAATTAGCCCCAAACTTTTTATCGTCTTTTTATTGGTGAGGATGTGCAAAATCTATTCCTGTTTTGAGGCATGGTGCCCATCTTGCATATGAAATAAATATAACTCAGTAGAAATAGTCCTAGAAATTGATATCTTAAATTTTAAATTTTAAAAGGTAATCTTCTGGTAAACTATATGTTCCATTCTCCATTAAGATTCATTGTCAATTAATGTTGTATGCAGAAGACCAAATCTGTACTAAGTAAAGATTTGAATAATTTTCACACGCACATACACACACACACACAAAACTGTTTGAGAACAAGTTTTAAAGTTAACTCTCATAGTACAGAGGTACTGCATTGAGAGTTAGTGCACAGTGACTCCTGTTGTTAATTTAACAAACAACATTCTTATGTATGATGTCAGTGATCACCCGAGGCTCTTGACTTGAGCTGCCTAGGATATGGGAAACTTAGAATCCACCAACTTTATCTGTATGTAGACAAGGGCAAAAGGAAAGTGGAAATTCTCTCCTCCCATTATAGATAAATACATCTTTCTTTGATAGCCAATTCTTCCCTTTGGTGTCTCACTCACAGAGATCCTTCATGTAGAACATTTTTTTCCAAGTGTCATGGCTTTTATGCCTGAAATGCTCTCATGGGCTTTTCAGCCAGATCAGGAGGTGTTTAAGGGCTGACTCTATGTTAAGTAAATAGTTCAACAAATAGTATGAAGAAAACACACAGACACACACACACACAAGAGGCTGTTTCTTGACAATAGTGAAGACAAGGATAGCTGAACTCATCCAATCTCAAAGTGTGAATTTCACTTCTACACATTTCCTTTTCGGTACTCCAATAGTTCTCACAGACAAGGGAGAAGATATGGTATTTGTCCCTTTGGGGCTGGATTTTTTCACTAAGTATGATGTTTTTCAGATTTATCTATTATGTAGCAAATGACTGGATTTCATTTTTTCTAACACTGTGTAGTATTCCATAATGTACATATCCCATAATTTCTTTATCAACTCAAAAGTTGATCAGACTTCAGGTTGATTCCATGTCTTAGCTAATGTGAAATGAACTACAATAAAAATGGGGGTGCAGACAACTTTTATATTTTGAAAGCTTTTTTTGATTTCATTACCCTTGCGTAAATTCCCAGGAGTGGTAAGGCTGGCTCATATTATAAGTATTTATCCAGATTTCAGAGGTATCTCCATACTATCTTCTATGGTGGTTTTATCAGCTTCCATTTCCACTAGCAGTGCATTAAGGTACCTTTTTCCACACATCCTTGACAGCATCTGTTGTTGGTAGATTTCTGTATGTAAGCCATTCTAACCTGGGTGAGGTGAAACCTCATTGTGGTTTTGATTTGCATTTTCCTAACAACTGGTGATCCTGAACATTTTTTCATGTGTCTGTTGGTCCTTTGAATTTCCTCTTTTAAAAATGTCTGTTTAAGTCCTTTGCCAATCTCTTAACTTGGTTGTTTCTTTTGTTGTTGTATACTTACTTGATCTCTTTGTAGATTCTCTTTACTAATCCTTTATCACTTGAATTATTTGCAAATATTTTCTCCTGTTCTCTCTATTGCTTCTTCACTTTCCTGAGGGTTTCCTTGCAGTACAGACACTTCTCAATTTGATGTAATCACATTTGTTAATGTTGGCTTTGAGTACCTGTGCCTCTGGGTTCTTTTCCAAGAACTCTTTGCCTTTGCCATTGATTACAGGGTATCTCCAGTGTTCTCTAATAATTTGAAGATATCGGGTCGTAGATTTGGATCTTTAATCAATATTCAGTGGATTTTTGTGTAAGGTGTAAAGTAGAGGTCTTACATCATACTTCTGCATTTAGAAATCCACTTTTCACAGCACCAGTTGTTGAAGAGCCTGTCTTTGTTCCAGGGATTGGTTTTAACTCCTTGGTCAAATATAAGTTGGTTGTAGATGCTTTGACTGATTTCTGGTGTTTCCATTCATTTCCATTGGTCTATTCATCTGTTTTTGTACCAATATCAGCTTTTTGATTGTGACTGGCTTGCAATATGAATAGAAATCTGATCTTGTGATGCCTCTGGCCTGGTTTTTGTTGTATAAGATTGTTTAGCTATTTGAGGTCTCCTGAGTTTCTGCTTCATATTTTTTTAGATCTGAGAAGAATGTCTGGTATTTTTTGATATCATTTTGAACCTGTAAATTGTTTGAGAAGAATGAACATTTTGATAATATTGGTTCTTCCAACCCAAGAACATGGCATATTTTTCATTTTTTTTGTATTTTCTTCTATATATTTCTTTAAAATTTTGTAATTCTTCTCATAGAGATTGTTGACATCCTTGGTTAAATTTATTCTGAAGTATTTGAGACTTTTTGTAGTTATTGTGATTGGGATGATCTTAGAAGCTCATTCTCAGACATGGCATTGTCTGTTTATACAGAGACTGTTGACTTTTGTGTGTTGACTTTATATCCTGCTACTTTCACCAAATTTTCCTATGAGTTCCAATAGCCTCTTGGGGGAGTCTTTTGGATCCCTTGTATTTAGATTCATGTCATCTGCAAATCAGGATAGTGCGACTTCCTCCATCCCCATTTCAATCCCTTGATTTCTTTTCCTTGCCTCATGTTTCTGGCTAAAACTTCCAAGACAATGGAGAGGATGGACATCCTTGTCTGCTACCAGTTCTCAGTGAGAATGCTTCCAAGTTTTTCCCATTCACTAGGATGCTGGCCGTGGGTTTGTCATAAATTGCCTTGATTATGTTGAGGACTGTTCCTTCAGTTCTCCAATTTGCTTAGAGTTTTCATCATGGATGGTGTTGTATTTTATCAAAAGCTTTCTCTGCATCTATTGAGATAATCATATGGTTATTTTTCTTAAGTTTGTTAATGCACTGTTTCACATTGATTGATTTGTAGATGTTGAACCATCCTTATATACAAGGGATAATTCCCATTTGGTCTGGGTGGATAATGTTTCTGATGTGTTGTTGGATTCTATTGTCCAGGATTTTATTGAGGATTTTTATGGCCATGTGCATCAGGGAAATTGGTCTGTAATTCTCTTTCTCTGCTGCATCTTTTTCAGGTTTAGGAATTAACGTGATGCTGGCTTTGTAGAAACAATTTAGGAGGATTCCCTCTCTTTCGATTGTTCTGAATAGCTTGAGAAGAATTAGAGTTAGCTCTTCTTTACATGTCTGGTAGAATTCAGCAGTGAATCCATCCGGTCCTGGGCTTTTCTTTGTTGGGGGGACCTTTATTACTGATTCAATTTCTGTCTTGGTTATGGGTCTGTTTAGGTTTTCTATGTCTCCAGGGTTCAATTGAGGTAGGTTGTATGTGTCCAAGAATCTATCCATTTCTACTAGATTTCCCAGTTTGTTGGCATACAACTCTTTGTAGTAATTTCTGATGACTCTTTTTATTTCTGTGGTGTCTGTTGTTACATTCCCTATTTCTTCTCTAATTTTATTGATTTTGGCCTTCTCTCTCCTTTTTATGATTTGTTGTGCCAACTTTGTGTCATTTTTGTTTATTTTTTCAAATAACCATCTCTTCATTTTGTTGATCTTTTATATTTTTTTTGGATTCAATTTTGTTGATTTCTAATTTTATTTTTTGTGGGTTTCTTTTATTTATATGACAGGTAGAGTTATAGACAGAGTGAGAGAGACAGAGAGAAAGGTCTTCCTTCAATTGGTTCACCCCCGAGACGGCTGCTACGGCCGGCACTGCTCCGATCTGAAGCCAGGAGCCAGGTGCTTCTTCCTGGTCTCCCATCTGGGTGCAGAGCCCAAGCACTTGGGCCATCCTCCACTGCCTTCCTGGGCCACAGCAGAGAGCTGGACTGGAAATGAACAACCGGGACTAGACATCGTGCCCATATGGGATGGATGCCGGCGCCGCAGGTGGGGGATTAACCAAGTAAGCCAAGTCACTAGTCCCTCTAATTTTAATTATTTCTTTTCTTCCACTAGTTTTGGTTTTGGTTTGCTGTAGTTTTTCTGGATCCTTGATATGCATCGATAGCTCATTCATTTGGTGCCTTTTCAAATTCATGATGTGGCCACCTATTGCTCTTAACTTTCCTCTTAACACTGCCTTTGCTGTATCCCACAAATTTTGATATGTTGTGTTGTTATCATCATCTGCTTCCAGAAAGTTTTTGATTTCTTCTATGACCAGCTGTTCATTCAGGAGCATGTTGTTCAGTCTCCACGTGTTTGCATATGCTCTAGAGATTCCTGAGTTGCTGATTTCCAGCTTCATTGCATTGTAGTCTGTAAAGATTCATGGTATGATTTCAATTTTTTTGACTTTGCTGAGACTTGCTTTATGGCCTAATAGGTGGTCAATCCTAGGGAATGTTCCATGCACTGCTGAGAGGAAATCCCAATGATTTTGAAATCTGTTCTCTGTTCACTTTAAGAGTGCTATTTTGCTGCTGCTGAATGCAATATACCTTCCTGTCAATAGATGGAGTTTCTGAGTGATGTGCATATTAAAATACATTTATGAATGCTTTTAAGTGCACGTTCTTGTAATCAGTGTGCCCAAAATTTTCTAGATTATTACTGATTTGTCCATTTCTCTTGTTAGTTAAAACCTATTTTAGAAGAACCTGATAAGGTTAGGTTTGATTACATATAAATTTATGTAACATCTTACTGCTATTGAAGTCTTGGCATTACAAAAAATTTATCTCTGGAAACATTTCTTGAGGTTTCCTTTTTGCTACCTGATATTAGTATAGAAAGTGTATTTGTTTGGCCAGTGTTTATGAAGATTTTCCAAGACAGTTTTATGTTTTTCTGTTGTCAACTAAGATATTTATTTCCTAAGGCTTTTACCATTAAGGTCTGCTTTTGAAAAAGCAAAACGTTACTCAGTATTTTTAAGAAATATTATGCATGTGGATTTAAATTCACCACATTCCTCTTTGTTTTCTGCTTATTAATGTGTATAGTTGTAATTCAGGTTGATTGACACACAAAATTCCCCTTTACATTAGCCCTCATTGCTCCCAGCATATAATTTTTCCATTACAGAGCTTGCCGCTTCTTCCTGAAGATCATTCTTAGATTTCTGTCTGGTGGAATTTGATGGGTCACACAATTTTCCAGGTTTTTCCATTTTGTAAGAAAAATATCTGCATTTTGCCCTCATTTCTTAAATTTTACAGTTGATATTTAATTGTGTGTTGATATTCAATCTCATTTAGTACTGTGGAGGTCTTATTCCCTTATTCTGTGGGTCATTACTACTTTCAGAAATGGATTTTTAGCCTTTTTATTTTCCTAAATGCAATATGTTCATAACACTTCCTTTTATTTTTTTTTTTTTTATTTTTTATTTTTTGGACAGGCAGAGTGGACAGTGAGAGAGAGAGAGAGAGAAAGGTCTTCCTTTTGCCGTTGGTTCACCCTCCAATGGCCGCCGCGGCCGGCGCGCTGCGGCCGGCGCAACGCGCTGATCCGATGGCAGGAGCCAGGAGCCAGGTGCTTTTCCTGGTCTCCCATGGGGTGCAGGGCCCAAGCACCTGGGCCATCCTCCACTGCACTCCCTGGCCACAGCAGAGGGCTGGCCTGGAAGAGGGGCAACCGGGACAGAATCCGGCGCCCCGACCGGGACTAGAACCCGGTGTGCCGGCGCCGCAAGGCGGAGGATTAGCCTAGTGAGCCGCGGCGCCGGCCAACACTTCCTTTTAGTTTTATTATTCTGCTTCATACTGTTTATCATTTATAAAATTTACGTATTTTAAAATGCATTGTTAATGAAGCTTTTAACATTCCATTAATTTAGATCTTAATGGTTTTCAACTGTTTCAGAAACGTTTCACCCATTTATTTGGATTGAAATTAAAGGATATGTTAATAGAAGGAAGATCATTATGTTTCTATCCGACACCGATCCAGGCCTTATCAAAAGATTCTACTCCACGGGTAACTAGAAAACTATGATTATTTCTCTTTTCAAGTTAGAAAAGCAGTGTCTGTAACTTCTTCCATTCCAAGGCTCTCTGCCTGTGAGTCTCAGGGATTCGTGGGCAGAGTGACATTGTTCTTTGTGTGGGGTCTGTGTGGGTGAAGGAAACGTCCTCCTTCCTTCTGACTTAAATATTATCTGGCTTTCCTAGATATTTCATAATGTGAAACTCATAAGTTACTGCTCATTTTACTTGACAAATGTTCTTTTCACATGATGGATTTCTCATGTTTCTTGCCATTCAGCAGTTGTTTCTTGGGATGACTCAAGCCTTCATCATCTAGGGATTGTTCTAGGGAAGAAAACGGTTCAGGAGAGATTACTTCATTTGAATCTGTTCCAAATATTCTAACAAACTAAGAGTTAATGACCTCACACAGTTTCTTTCATTTAAAATAGTAATGATGTAAAGACTGTGTCTGAACATAAAAAAGGGAACATTGTTTTCCTAGTAGAATGGCCCAGGAGATTTTGACAACTCCAATTTCTGCCCAAGTTGGAGTGTATCTTCAGTTGGAATCTAGTATTTAGTAGGCTACTATGTTTTTATAACTATTATTGCTAATAGACTCTTGTGGAAAAGTCTCAATTTCCTATGAGGAGATTGGGAAGAACCAGGCGAATGTTTTTCATGAGAGAAGAGGTGGCCTTAGACATCCTCTCCTTGACTTACTGTAGACTGATGAGATATCCTTCTACTTGTCAAAAAGCTCTAGCCTTTGTTTTGTTAGGCACAAATCTTAGTAGGTTGGCATGAGCATGTCATCATACATTTTCAAAACCTTTTTTTGTTAGTTCTCTAAAATTCCCTGAGAAGACAGATTCATACAGCTAATTTTAATGTTTTTAAATTTTGTAGAATAAAGGTTGACATTATATGGAAATATCTTTGTATTTTAGACATCCACTTTAGATACCTCTGCACTTATCTGAGAGCCTGAGATAATGAAAAGCTTATTCAAAAACAGGAAATCTGTATCCACTTTGTAATCTTTCTAAATCCTCTGCTTCGCCCACATATTATCTTGTGTTGTATGATCACACACAGATACACGAGACATCTACGGTAACCCCCAGTGAAAGAACCATTTATTTATGGGGCCAAGGATAAAAACTGAGATATGAGTTTGTAAAAGGATTGACAAAGAATACTATTTAAAATTCCTGTAATGTATTGAAACATAATTGATGTATTGAAAGCCATTTAATTTCATTGAAAGCTTGTGACTAGAAAATTGAGCTGGTAATACAGAGAAATTATCCACAACTCACCTAGCATATATTCTTTTAACAGACTTATTATTTATTCAAAAATCAGAGACACAGAGGGAGAGAGCTTCCATAGTTTGGTTCAATCCCCTAAATGACCGTAACTGTAAGGGCTGTGTCAGACCAAAACCAGGAGTCAAGAACTCCATCCTGGTCACCCAATGATTGGTGGGGCTTGCCAATTACTTGGGTTATCTGCTTCTCATGAGCATTATCCAGCAAGCTGGATCAGAAGCAGAGCAACTGGGCCTGGAACCAGTAGTCCAACATGGGATTCTGGCATCACAAGCAATGGTTTCTCTTGATGCATCACAATGCGGTCCCTGTCATTTTGATTTAAGTATTACATATGATAGGTATTTATTTCACCAAGTGAAACATTACAGATGATTCAGGTATAGTAAATTTGTGGATGTATAACAATAGTTCTTGTGTTATCACATTTTACATTATATGTAATACAGAAGTAAAATTGCCTTTAGAAATATTCAGGGCAGCGTATTTAAAGTTACATATCATACCAGGTACATTAGAATGCAGAAACCAATGTCTATTATGTTCTAGAAAGCAGACCTAGGCTTTTATGTATGAATATTAAAATCATCCCTGAACACATGTGAGTTCATAAATATAACGAAACACATACATAGGAAGGTACCTCATCTACTGTCCCTTAGAGAGATCTATTAGCATTGTAATTGCAAAGTAGCATAGAGTATATCTTGGTATTATGTGATTTTTTTGGATTTTAAAAGATAATATCAGTGTGTTTTATACTGTCCATAAACATTTTACATGATTTCATTAACTGGTAATACTTTTACAAATTTATCAGGTACACTGTGATACTTCAAGACATTTATATAGCCTATACTGATCAAACCACAATAGTTAGCATTGCCATGTTTATCATTTCTTCATTATTGTAGCATTATAACTCTTTTCCATTTCTTCACAGAATATATAATAAATTTTTGTTAACTATATTCACCCCACTGTTCTGTGCATTTCCTTTTCAAAAAACCATATCCTTTTTGTTAATTTTATTAAAAAGGTATTAATTGTCTACATTTATAGAATATTAATTGCCTCGGTTTTCATAGTGTCAAGTCTCTCTCTCTGTAGTTTAAATATCCTACTATTAAAATATTAATAGGTGAAATGGCTAACGGGAGATTTATTCTGATGAAATCCAGCATTGATTTTTTTTTTTTTTGACAGGTGGAGTTAGACAGTGAGAAAGAGAGAGAGACAGAGAGAAAGGTCTTCCTTTTTCCATTGGTTCACCCCCCAAGTGACCGCTATGACCGGTGCATTGCAGCCAGTGCACTGCGCCAATCTGAAGCCAGGAGCCAGGTGCTTTCTTCTGGTCTCCCATGCGGGTGCAGGGCCCAAGGACATGGGACATCCTCCACTGCATTCCAGAGCCACAACAGAGAGCTAAACAGGAAGAGGAGCAACCGGGACAGAATCCGGAGCCTCAACCAGGACTAGAAAACAGGGTGCTGCCACAGCAGGCGACGATTAGCCTAGTGAGCCATGGCACTGGCCAGCATTGATGATTAACAAGAGAGAAGGCACTAAGCATTGTGGAAAGTACAGTGTGAGAATAAGAGAACTGGATCTAGACCACGTGTTACCTTAATGTCCTCCACAACTGTGCCATTGTCAGTCTATAGCTTCAGAGTAGACAGAGCTACTCAGAGAAGTCTGAGTCAGCTGGAGGCAGTCTTGTGAATGTTTTGAAAAAAAAAAATACTACTTTATATTTGGGGATAGATGAGATTTTAATTCAGTTCAGTTAAAACCATTTGCTGGAAACCAGGATAGTGTATTTAAATGTGTGAGCAATTGTGGTATCAGCAACGATCAATGGATAGAATTACAGTTTCTGAAAAAGCTGACAGAGGGCTGGCATTGTAGTGTAGTGCCTACAATGGTGGTATCCCATATGAATGTCAGTTTGAGTCCTGGCTACTCCTCTTCCAATCTAGTTTCCTGCTAATGTACCTGAGAAAACAGCTGGAGATAGCCTAAGTTCTTTGACCCCTGCACCCATATAGGAGACTTGGAAAAAGATCCTGCCTCCTGGCTTTGGCTTATCCCGGCCTGGGCTTCTGTGGTCACTTGGGGAGTGAACCAGCAGATGGAACATGGCTTGTTTGCTCTTCTTTTTTTCTCTCTCTCTCCCTGTCTCAGTAACTCCAATTCTCAAAATAAAAACATAAATCTTTTTTAAAAAAAGCTGACAGAGTCAGACTTGGTGATTGCTGAAGGTAGAAGATGCTAAATAATTTTGTAGTTTTTTGATTTTTAGAAGTTCAATTTCTTGAATTTTAGTGAGAGACTTAATAGGAGACTGAGATAGATATGCAGGTAGCACAGATTATAATGTGAAGCTACTTGGCACACATACTACCAACACACAGCACTGATTCTACTCATTTATTTATTTCTACTTATTTTAAATTTATCTTATAGTCAAAGGCTTAATGCTCCACTGAGTGAGTTCAACAAATAACAAGTAAGGAAAGAAGACTCAGAAATGGAATCATTTACCTCCAACCCAAAATCATACCCTCTCAGGTTATAGAATTATCAAGCAAAGACCACTTGAACTCTCAAAGAGGAACTGAGCAGAAGCTTATTAAATGATTTTGTGTATAAACCAATGTAGAAGGTATAATGAAGACCTGCTCCACAGCCTAATGTCCTCGCAGTCCTGTCCACAATATTATTACAGGTCCTATTCTTCTGAGTGCCTATTTGGTATCAGGCATTTATGGAAGAATCAATGGAACATGGTAACAATGTCACAGAATTCATCCTTCTGGGCTTCACTCAGGATCCCACAGGACAAAAGGCACTGTTTGTCATGTTTTTATTCATCTACGTCGGACGATGGTGGGCACCCTGCTCATTGTGATGACCATTGTTTCCAGCCCTTCTCTGGGCTCCCCAATGTACTTCTTCCTGGCTTATCTGTCACTCATGGATGCTGTCTATTCCACTGCTGTTTCTCCCAAGTTGATCATAGACCTACTCTGTGATAAGAAGACGATATCCTTCCTGGCTTACATGGGCCAGCACTTTACAGAACACTTAATTTGGTGGTGCTGAGGTCTTCCTGCTGGTGGTGATGGCCTATGACCACTATGTGGCCATCTGTAAGCCACTGCACTATCTGACCATCATGAACAGATGATGTTGCATCCTTCTGTTGGTGGTGGCCTGGGTTGGAGGGTTTACACATTCTGTGATTCAACTTGTGTTTGTGTACAGTCTCCCCTTCTTTGGCCCCAACGTCATTGACCACTTCATTTGTGACATGTACCCATTATTGGAACTTGCATGCACTGACACCTACTTCATAGGCCTCACTGTGGCTGCCAACGGTGGAGCCATCTGTATGATTATCTTTAGTCTTCTCCTAATATCCTACGGCATCATCCTGAACTCTCTTAAAACTCACAGCCAGGAAGGAAGGTGCAAGGGCATGTCCACTTGCAGCTCCCACATCACAGTGGTTGTCCTGTTTTTTGTTCCCTGTATTTTCATTTATGTCAGACCTGTTTCCAATTTTGCCATTGACAAATCATAAGTGTGGTTTTCACCATTGTGACTCCCATGTTGAATCCTTTAATATACACCTTGAGAAATTTGGAAATGAAAAATGCTATGGCTAATCTCTGGTGTAAAATGTTAACTATTGGTAAAATAAGAACATGTCTCCTGCACTGAACACAGTTGCTCTTAAATCTAGAGCAACTTGGACTATTGAGATGGCATTGGTACATGCCACCTTGATGGGATTGAATTGGAATCCCCTGGTATGTTTCTAACTCTACTGTTTGGGGTAAGTCAGCTTCAGCATGTCCCAAATTGTACATCTCTTTCCTCTCTTATTCCCACTCTTAAAATTAACAGGGATCACTTTTCAGTTAATTTTCAACACTTAAGAATAACTGTGAATTAATTATAGAGTTTAACCAATAGTATTAAATAGAACAAACCAAAAAACACTAGGAGGGATAAAGTATTAAGCTGTTCATCAATAGTCAGGGCAAGGGCTGATCAAGTCATCGATTCTCATAGCGTCCATTTCACATCAATAGGTTTCCTTTTTGGTGCTTGGTGAGTTGTCACCGATCAGGGAGAACATATGATATTTGTCCCTTTGGGACTGGCTTAATTCACTCAGCATAATGTTTTCCAGATTCCTCCATTTTGTTGCAAATGACCGGATTTTATTTTTTTTACAGCTGTATAGTATTCTGTAGATTACATATCCCATAATTTCTTTATCCATTCTATTGCTGATGGGCATTTAGTTTGATTCCAGGTCTTAGGTATTGTGAAGTGAGCTGAATTAAACATTAAGGTGCTGACCGCTTTTTTGTTTGCCTGTTTAATTTCCTTTGGGTAAATTCCCAGGAGTGGGATGGCTGGGTTGTGTGGTAGGGTTATATTCAGGTTTCTGAGGAATCTCCAGACTGACTTCCATAGTGGCTTAACCAGTTTGCATTCCACCAAGAGTGGGTTAGTGTCCCTTTTTCCCCACATCCTCGCCAGCATCTGATGTTGGTAGATTTCTGCATGTGAGCCATTCTAACCGGGGTGAGGTAAACCTCATTGTGGTTTTGATTTTTTTTTTTTATTTATTTATTTTTTTTTTATTTTTATTTTTTGACAGGCAGAGTGGACAGTGAGAGAGAGAGACAGAGAGAAAGGTCTTCCTTTGCCGTTGGTTCACCCTCCAATGGCCGCCGCGGCCGGCGCGCTGCGGCCGGCGCACCGCGCTGATCCGATGGCAGGAGCCAGGAGCCAGGTGCTTTTCCTGGTCTCCCATGGGGTGCAGGGCCCAAGCACCTGGGCCATCCTCCACTGCACTCCCTGGGCCACAACAGAGGGCTGGCCTGGAAGAGGGGCAACCGGGACAGAATCCGGCGCCCCAACCGGGACTAGAACCCGGTGTGCCGGTGCCGCTAGGCGGAGGATTAGCCTAGTGAGCCGCGGCGCCGGCCTGTGGTTTTGATTTGATTTCCCTGATTGCTAGTCATCTTGAACATTTTTTCATGTGCCTGTTGGCCATTTGGATTTCCTCTTTTGAAAATTGTCGCTCCCTTGCCTGCAAAGGAACGACACTGTTCGCAGCTTATCGGTCTTCAGTAGACTTTTAATAAGAAAATAACAGTGACAGAGAAAGAATGAAGGGAGGAGAGTGGACAGAAAAGCCCCCTCCTTCCTCAGCACACAGCTTATATACAAAATCCGGCCAATTGCAAGCGGGCTCAAGTCCATGCACAGAAGACTCCAATCTGCTGTCTGTTCACGCAGTGTGCACGCATCCTTGGGCCATCAGATGAGGTGTCACGCAGCAGACTCACCACGCGGTCCTCGGCGCCATCTTGTTGTTTACAACATTCTCAACTCCTCTGGAAAGTCCCTACCGTGGGAAAGCATTGCCCTAACCGAAACCAGCAACATCTGCCTTGTGATAAAGACACAGCAACAGCTATCAGACTGACCTTGACGTGGGGGCTCCATGGCTAGGCATCCCATGGAGCCCCACAGAAAATTGTCTGTCGAGGTCCTTAGCCCATCTCTTAAGTGGGTTGTTTGTTTTTTTGTTGTGGAGTTTCTTGATCTCTTTGAGGATTCTGGTTATTAATCCTTTATAGGTTGCATAGTGTGCAAATATTTCTTCCCATTCTGTTGGTTGCCTCTTCACTTGCCTGTTTCTTTTGCAGTACAGAAACTTCTCAATTTAATGCATCCCAATAGTTAATTTTGGCTTTGACTGCCTGCACCTCCAGGGTCTTTTCCAAGAAGTCTTTGCCGGTGCCAATATATTGCAGGGTTTCTCCAATATACTCTAATATTTGATGGTGTCAGGTCGTAGATTTAGGTCTTTAATCCACGTTGAGTGGATTTTTGTGTAAGGTGTAAGGTAGGGGTCTTGCTTCATGCTTCTGCAATGGAGATCCAGTTTTCCCAGCACCATTTATTGAATAGACTGTCCTTGCTCCAGGAATTGGTTTTAGATCCTTGATCAAATATAAGTTGGCTGTAGATGTTTGGGTTGATTTCTGGTGTTTCTATTCTGTTCCATTGGTCTATCCATCTGTTTCTGTACCAGTTCCATGCTGTTTTGACTACAACTGCCCTGTAGTATTCCTGAAGTCTGGTATTGTGATGCCTCCAGCTTTGTTTTTGTTGTACAAGATTGCTTTAGCTATTTGAGGTCTCCTGTGCTTCCCTATGAATTTCAGTATCATTTTTCCAGATCTGAGAAGAATGCCTTTGGTATTTTGATTGGTATCACATTGACTCTAAAATTGCTTTTGGGAGAATGGACATTTTGATGATATTGATTCTTCCAATCCATGAGCATGGAAGATTTTTCCATTTTTTGGTATCCTCTTCTATTTCTTTCTTTAAGATATTGTAATTCTCATTGTAGAAGTCTTTAACGTCCTTGGTTAAGTTTATTCCAAGGCAATTGACTATTTTGTATCTATTGTGAATGGGATTGATATTAGTAGTTCTTTCTCAGCCATGGCATTGCCTATATATACAAAGGCTGTTGATTTTTGTGCACTGATTTTATACCCTGCTACTTTGCCAAAATCTTCTATGAGTTCCAATAACCTCTTAGTAGAGTTCTTTGGGTCCCCTAAATAAGAATCATATCATCTGCAAAGAGGGATAGTTTGAGTTCTTCCTTCCCAATTTGTACTGCTTTAATTTCTTTTTCTTGCCTAATGGCTCTGGCTAAAACTTCCAGAACTATGTTGAATAGCAGTGGTGAGAGCGGGCATCCCTGTCTAGTACCAGATCTCAGTGGAAATGCTTCCAGCTTTTCCCCATTCAATAGGATGTTGGCTGTGGGTTTTTCATAGATTGCTTTGATTGTATTGAGGAATGTTCCTTCCAAACCCAATTTGCTTAGAGTTTTCATCATGAAAGGGTGTTGAATTTTATGGAATTCTTTCTCTGCATCTATTGAGAAAATCATATGGTTTTTCTTCTGCAGTCTGTTAATGTGGTGTATCACATTGATTGATTTGGAAAAATTGAACCATCCCTGCATACCAGGGATAAATCCCACTTGGTCTGGGTGGATGATCTTTCTGATGCGTTGTTGTATTCTATTGGCGAGAATTTTATTGAGGATTTTTGCTTCTATGTTCATCAGGGATGATAGGACTAAGGGTCAAAGGGATCACATAAACAAGATTAGTGTCTGAAAATACTAACTGATAGAATAAAAAAGGGAGAGAACGATCCAACATGGGAAGCAGGATACACAGCAGACTCATAGAATTGCAGATGTCCTAAACTGCCTCAGAATCAGCCCTTATGGCATTTGGACCTGGCTGAAAAGCCCATGAGAGTATTTCAGGCATAGAAGGCCAAGACACTCTGTCAAAAAAAAAATGACCTAAATGAAAGATCTCTGTGAGTGAGATCCCAGTGGATCTAATGTTATGTCACATAAGAGGTGTATTCCCTAAAACTTATGTTCAACTTCGTTATAGACCTGAAATTACTAGTGTTATGTAAATTATATGTTGTTTTGCAATTTTATGGAAAAAGCAAAATTTTTCTCAGTCAGCAGCCATCTTGGAACATCACAAATCAGGTTAAATTGGTTACATTGTAATATGAGACATCAATTATGCTTTGTAAAAGTTCATGTTTCTAACTGAAAGAAATTATTTTGTAAGTAGAATATTGCCATGTTTATTTTTATAGAAAATTGTATTCCCCCCTAAAGCTTCCAGTAGTGTATAACAGTTCCAGTACTCTTCATCTTTGTCTGGTATTGTGAGATGTTTGACATTTTTGCGTGAATATAATGGATGTGAGCCTTTCAGTTCTTCAGTGATTCCATTGGCAAACTTTACTGCTACTGAACATTACCTTATTCTAATATGTTTGTTGGACATTCATTTTTTTCAACATTCTAGGAAATGTATATTTATGTATTTGCAGCAGTTTTCAAGGACAACCTCTTACCATTATTATTAGTTTCCTGGAGTTCTTTAGAAATCCTCTGTGCTAACTCTTTATTTTTTATGTGTATCAGAAAGTCTTCTTCATTTTTTATGCTATTATCTCATTAGATTGATAAGTTTCTTTTTTAATCTTGTTTTTTTTAACTTTTATTTAATGAATATAAATTTCCAAAGTACGACTTATGGATTACAATGGCTTCCCCCCCATACCGTCCCTCCCACCCACAACCCTCCCCTTTCCCACTCCCTCTCCCCTTCCATTCACATCAAGATTCATTTTTGATTATCTTAATATACAGAAGATCAGCTTAGTATACATTAAGTAAGGATTTCAACAGTTTGCTCCCACACAGAAACATAAAGTGAAAAATAATAGATGATTTTCTTTAAATGATGATGAAATCAGATCAGACCTATTGTCAAGTTTAATCCCAGTGAGAGTCAAGTTGGGAATTGATAATTTCTTTTTTTTTTTTTTTTTTACAGAAGATCAGTTTAGTATGCATTAAGTAAAGATTTCAACAGTTTGCACCCCCATAGAAACACAAAGTGAAATGTATTGTTTGAGTACTCGTTATAGCATTAAATCTCAATGCACAGCACATTAAGGACAGAGATCCTACATGAGGAGTAAGTGCACAGTGACTCCTGTTGTTGACTTTACCAATTGACACTCCTGTCTATGGCATCAGTAATCTCCCTATGCTCCAGTCATGAGTTTCCAAGGCTATGGAAGCCTTCTGAGTTCTCCGGCTCTTATCTATGCAACAGATAAAGGGTTAATAACCAGAATCTACAAAGAGATCAAGAAACTCCACAAAAAAAAAACAAACAACCCACTTAAGAGATGGGCCAAGGACCTCAATAGACATTTTTCAAAAGAGGAAATCCAAATGGCCAACAGGCACATGAAAAAATGCTCAAGATGACTAGCAATCAGGGAAATCAAATCAAAACCACAATGAGGTTTCACCTCACCCCGGTTAGAATGGCTCACATGCAGAAATCTACCAACAACAGATGCTGGCGAGGATGTGGGGAAAAAGGGACACTAACCCACTCTTGGTGGGAATGCAAACTGGTCAAGCCACTATGGAAGTCAGTCTGGAGATTCCTCAGAAACCTGAAGATAACCCTACCGTTCGACCCAGCCATCCCACTCCTGGGAATTTACCCAAAGGAATTTAAATTGGCAAACAAAAAAGCGGTCTACACCTTAATGTTTATTGCAGCTCACTTCACAATAGCTAAGACCTGGAACCAACCTAAATGCCCATCAACGGTAGACTGGATAAAGAAATTATGGGATATGTACTCTTTAGAATACTATACCGCAGTAAGAAACAACGAAATCCAGTCATTTGCAACAAAATGGAGGAATCTGGAACACATCATGCTGAGTGAAATAAGCCAATCCCAAAGTGACAAATACCATATGTTCTCCCTGATAGGTGACAACTGACTGAACACCAAAAGGAACCCTGTTGAAGTGAAATGGACACTATGGGAAACGGTGACTTGATCAGCATAGCCCTGACTGTTAATGAACAACTTAATACATTATCCCTCTTAGTAGTTTTTTTGTCTGTTCTACTTAATATGACTGGTTTATTTCTGTAATTAATACACAGTTATTCTTAAGTGTTGAAAATTAACTGAAATGTGATCCCTGTTAAACATAAGAGTGGGAATAAGAGAGGGAAGAGATGTATAATTTGGGACATGCTCAAGCTGACTTGCCCCAAACGGTAGAGTTAGAAACATACCAGGGGATTCCAATTCAATCCCATCAAGGTGGCATGTACCAATGCCATCTCACTAGTCCCAGTGATCAATTTCAGTTCACAATTGATCATAATGAAAGGACTAAGAGTCAAGGGGAGCACATAAACAAGTCTAGTACCTGCTAACACTAACTGATAGAATAAATAAAGGGGAGAGTGATCCAACATGGGAAGTGAGATACTCAGCAGACTCATAGAATGGCAGATGTCCCAAATAGCACTCTGGCCTCAGAATCAGCCCTAAAGGCATTCGGATCTGGCTGAAAAGCCCATGAGAGTATTTCAGGCATGGAAAGCCAAGACATTCTGGCAAAAGATCTCTGTGAGTGAGATCCCAGTGGAAAGAACAGGTCTTCAAAGAAGGAGGTACCTTTCTCTGAAGGGAGGAGAGAACCTCCACTTTGACTATGACCTTGTCTAAACAAGGTAAGAGTCGGAATACTTAATCTTGATTTTTACAATCCTTTAAATATGATTTATAAATTGACATAAAATTTTACCTATTTATGATGTACAAAATGTTACATTGAAATATGTATATATGCTGGAATGTTAAAATTGACAGTTTACATGTGTTATTACTTCACATTGTTATAATTTATTTCTTGAAAAATCATAATCTACACTTGTAGCTATTTTAAAGAATATAATACATTGTTGTAAATAAAATCAACTACTAAAATTAACTACTAAAATAAACAACTAAAATTAACTACTTGTTAACTGAAATTTTGTGTCTTTAGTCCAATGTCTCACCAACACCTTCCTTCCAGTCCTAGGTGACTACCATTCTAGATTCCATATATAAGTGAAATCATGTGGCAATTGCTTTTATGTGGCAGGCTAATTTCATTTAGCATAATGTCCTCGAACTTCATCTAAGGATGATATTCAAATGAATTTTCCCCTTTTCTCGTTCAAAAATTTTTTTAAAAAATTATTTTCTTTGAAAGGCAGAGAAACAGTGAGCTAGAGATAGAGAAGGCTAAAGATTTTCTTTCCCCTGCTTCAACAGCTGGCCAGGCTGAAGGCAGGAGCCAGAGACAACTCAGGTCCATGAGCGACTGGCAGAGTTCCAGGTACATGAGCCATCACTTGCTGCCTCCCGGGCTGCAAGTTATCAAGAAACTGCAATAGAAGTGGATCTGAGACCCAAACTCAAGCACTCCAATATAGGGTACAGGCATCCAAAAACTGTCTCACCTTCTGTGCCAAACACCTGACTGTAGTTCAAAAGACTAAATTTGTGCCACTGAATATATGCTACACATTTTTTTCCTTCATTCATCTGTTGATGGACACTGAGTTTGACTCCATATTTTGGCTATTGTGAATGATGCAGATCTACAGATGTGCAGATATCTTTCTGCATACTCATTTCATGTTTTCTGGATATATATATATGTATATGTATATGTATATGTATATATATATATATATATATATATATCCTCCTAATTCTCCTCCTTCTTTTCTCTTCTCTCTCTCTCTCTCTCTCTTTCTCTCTCCTTTCTTTGTTGTAATAGCCATTCAGACAAGTCATTAGTTACTGTGTTACTATGGTTTTTAAAATTAGTTTGTGGCAAGCATTGTAGCACAGCAGGATAAACCACTGCACTGCTTGTGATGTCCATATATGATACTGAAATCCTGGGATTAAGTCCCCTCTACTCTGCTTCTGAGTCAATTTCCTGATGACACATGTTCTGGTACGTAGCAAATGATTGGTCAATTAATTGAGCTCCTGCAACACAAGTGGAATTCTGGGATGGAGTTTCAATCTCTTGACTTTGGCCTGATATATCCCTGGCTGTTGCTGTTGCAGGCCTTTGTGAAGTGAACCAGTAGGGAGAAGATTCTCTCTCTCTCTCTCTCTCTCTCTCTCTCTCTCTCTCTATCTCTCTCTCTTATCCTGGCCTCTGCCTGGCCCAGCCCTGCCTGGCTGTTGTTGCCATCGGGGAAGTAAACCAGTGGCTGGAAGATCTTTTTCTGTCTCTAACTCTGTAACTCTTTCAAATAAATGAATATATTTAATAAAAAGAATTGACAATAAATGAAAAGATATGTTTAAGGGTCAGTTCTGTTCCACTGATTCACGTTTTGAATCTTATGTGAGTATTGCACTATCACACAACATGAAACTTTAGTCTTACTTTTTTCTTCACGTCTGTTACAGGAACAAGACATTTTCTTGCAGAAACAGAGATTTGTCAAACTGAATAACTGTCATACAATATTATTACCAACATGTATGTCCATACTCAAATAATAGACTCTATATGTATTTGATGGAGTGTAGCCCAAGATCAAATCCAAGATCATGCATTGAGTTGAGGTTATTATGACTCTCCAGTTTATTTAACCTGGAAAAGTACTTCAGCTCCTTCATTGAATTTTTATTACACTAACATTTTGAGGAGTATCTCCTGGTGGATTTGTTGAACATATCTTGATGTAAACCTGATGATTCTCTTAGTATGAAACTAAAGTAAAGCTTAAATGGTGGGTATGGTATAACATGACACATTTTTGTCTGTCTCTAATTACTGATTGAATTAAAGGCACAGATGCTCAGCCCATTGATCTTGATTTGGACATCTTCGAGGTCATTTCCACATCAGAATTTCCTATTAGCTTTTGATGTATTCACATCAGTTTCTCTGTGTCCACAGCAATTCCTACTGCTCTTTCACATGCGTTGCTCTTTAGGACACACACCAATAAACCATCTGCATATGGAGCTCTGTCAGGAATGATTTTATCTGCAACTGAACACACAACATTTTTAAAAATTTTTCATTTCTTCTAGATTCTTTTGGAGGGGTCTTCAGTTGAAATGTTCTGTCTTTCACTTTCTGATTTCTTCCTGCTGTAACTATCTGTGCATGGAGTGTTACTGATTTTTGTATTCTGTTCATTTTGAAAGTTCAAAGTAAGGCTTTTAGAAAGACGAAGTGAGTCAAAGGCTTTTGGTATCTCAAGGTTTTTAGTTTGTAAATATTCTTTGTTATTTTCATCATAGCCACGTATTTCTGTAATAATTTGAGGAGAAAGAGAGAGAGAGAGAGATACGCTCCCATCTTCTGGGTCATGCCCCAAATGCCCACAATGGTAAGAGCTGTGAAGCAAAAACAATCCGGCTCTCCCATGTGAGTGGAAAGAACCCAATTAATTGAGCCATCATCGCTGGTCCCCAGAGTCTTCAATGGAAGGCACCTAGGAACCTATAATCAGCAGCTAGAAATGGGAACCAGATGCAGTTGCTCTGACAGAGGAGGGAAGAGTCTTTAAGACCAGGCCAAGTGTGTACTCCCAATAAAGATTTTTCAAAATGAAGAAAGAGTGCTAACAGTATCTGTAGAGTTGGTCATTCATCTTTATTTTCTCAGAACCTTGATTAACCTCTTCTTACTTTCTTCTTTCCTTTACCATCAAGTCTTCCAAGAGAACCTTCCATTTCTACTCATCTACATTCCCTAGGAAGTGATCTCTCTATGAGCACGCAGTCTCGAGTTGGATTCTGTCCCTGTACTCAGTGCTCTACTTGTCAGCTATCTTTCTCTCATGCTTTTAAAATCAGCATGATTCACTCTTTTTTGCATGGTTCTGGTTGTGCTGCACCCCTGTGGGCTTTCTGCTTCTCTCTCCTACTCTAGTATCTCCAAGCTTCCTGCATTCTCCTCTCCACCTTCAGTCATCAGCTGCAGAGATTCTCTGCTGAGATTTGATGCATATTTCTCTGTTTAGAGATAATCCAAAGTTTACAGTTTCCCTAATATCTTAGTTTGGCTGAATGTGTTAGCTTTGCATCATGTTTTAATACCTGTTGCATTGTATTATATTGTTCTTTGGAAGATATTTAGAGTGGCTTAATCTTAAGGAGTGGCTCTGTATGAAAATAGCTGAATATCAAGTGTGAAATACTTCTGGATTTAATTATTTTTGTCTTCTATTACATATTACAGGTCCTAGTTACTTGTTTCTGCATTTGTTTTTGACAGATAGTTAGAGAAAGAGAGAGAGAGGGAGAGAGAGAGAGAGAGAATAGTCTTCCTCTATTGGTTCACTCCCCAAATGGCCACTATGGCCTGCGTTGTGCGGATCCGAAGCCAGGAGCCAGGTGCTTGTTCCTGGTCTCCTACGCAGGTTTAGGGCCCCAAGCATTTGGGCCATCCTCCACTGCCCTCCCGGGCCACAGCAGAGAGCTGGACTGGAAGAGGAGCAACCAGAACAAGAACCTGGTACC
This sequence comes from Oryctolagus cuniculus, assembly GCF_964237555.1. Classification (NCBI taxonomy): domain Eukaryota; kingdom Metazoa; phylum Chordata; class Mammalia; order Lagomorpha; family Leporidae; genus Oryctolagus; species Oryctolagus cuniculus. The sequence continues at coordinate 17,270,232 of NC_091432.1, read as the reverse complement.
CACATGGGATGCTGGCACTGCAGGCGGAGGATTAACCTAGTGAGCCACGGCGCCAGCCCCTACAAACATTCTTATCTCCTAAATAAAACATTTGAATTACATTTGATTTTATATCTGAGTGGATTATGAATTTTATAAGTTGATTAGAAATGATCTTGTGCCAGTCTCAGGCTTTTCTTTCATTCTAGCACTTTCTTGGATTTGAGAACTTAAATATATGCCAATTAATTAAATCAAATAATTCTGTTCTTAAATCCTTGTGTCTTCACTGTTAATAAGTAACCGTATCTTTGTTGTTAGGTTATTCGTTTTTCATTAATTGTCCTGAAGGATTGTCTGGGAGAAGGCTCTGAAAATATAGAATGTTCTAGAAGGATAATGAGGATGGTCTCAGTTCTCTGGGACATGATTCCTCAGAGAATTTAATTTGGAAGAAGCAGTCTTGGGGACGAACGGTTTGAACAACTCAGTGAAGCACTTTATTATTCATTGTTGGCTAAGTGCCCAGTCATAGCGTCCCTTATCTGGGAGAAGAATTCTCTTCTGGGTATTAATGTTAATTCGAGATATTTAAAAAAAGCCATTACCTGACTAGACATGAGCCATATTAAAGCAGTCATGTAGGCTTTAAAAGATCCCAGAAACACATTATTTAGTACCATACGCCATTGACTAAAAATACTATAATAGTTTTATTCAATTAATTTTCTCAGGAATCATAATAGCCAAAATTTTAATCTGTTTGACTCTTGATGTATGTTATCAGTGCCAGCTCTCAAATTTGATGATTTGCAAACACATCAACTGTTTATTCATGAAGGCAGCTATGGGCCATCCATAGTCTAGACTGAAATCATTTTGAAATTGTGGAAGATCTTCACGCTCTGCACTGACCAACGAGATGTATCCCTGTGTGAAAAGCATTTATATCCTCAGAGATTGCATATGCTCTTATCTTTTCTTTGCAGTCCACCTTGTATGTCAATTCTGACTTCTCTTCATTCAACTTTTTGAAGCTAATATAAGAATGCATAAGCGTGGACTGGAAAAGATGAAATAGAAACTTCAGGTAAAACATTTACAAAAACTCTCTGCTGCTGTTATAATAGGACAAGATAGGCTTAATTAGAAAGAGTTATGTTTTAAAGATGCACAATTTATTATTTGCTTTCGTATGTTTGATGATGAAACATGTAAGATTATGTTAGCATGTGTATTTTCTCTATTTTACAGAATGTCATTATAATAAATATAATGACTATAATTTTCTGATAAATAATTTTGTGATAAACACATACCAACACGGATTTTGTAAAGTACAATGTAGCAACTAGATTGTTTTACATAATTTAGAAAAACCAACAATCTGGAGCTATGCCGATTGAAGCCAGAATCCAGGAGCTAGGAGCTTCCTCCGGGTCTCCCAGGTGTGGCAGGAGCTCAAGTTACATGGGAAAGTAGAGTTGATAAATGATATTTGTAATTTATGTAGGATTTGTTATAGGCAAGATCATTTTTTGTGATCTTTATTACCTTACCAATTTAATTCTTAAAAACCATGCTTCATATTTGATGCTGTTATCTAATAATACAAATGAGGGTGAGTAATTTGTACAAGGTCACATAGTTGACAAATACCGATTGTGAGGCACAAATATGTGGAACCTGATCTCTCAAAAGCTACACTAGCTTATGTATCCCAGGCCATCCTTGCCAATTACAGCAGAAAACAAGACAAAACTGAAAAGGACTCTCTGAGAAAGGCAATCCACTCTCTCTGATTATTGTTTTTCTGTATTTGTTCCAAAAGCATTTTCAAACACATGCATGTTACAAGGACCATATTTCCAATACTAGAAAGGGGCCGGCGCTGTGATGCAGTGGGTAAAACCCCTGGCCTGAAATGTCGGCATCCCATATGGGCACCGGTTCTAGTCTTGGCTGCTCCTCTTCTAATCCAGCTCTCTGCTTTGGCCTGGAATAGGAGTGGAGGATGGCCCAAGTCCTTGGGCCCCTGTATCCACGTGGAAGACCCTGAAGAAGCTCCTGCCTCTTGGCATTGGATCAGTGCTGCTCTGGCTGTTGCAACCATCTGGGGAGTGAACCAGTGGATGGAAGACCTCACGCTCTGTCTCTACCTCTCTCTGTAGCTGTCTTTCAAATAAATAAAATAAATCTAAAAAAAGAAATCTATTTGGAAAAATGCTATTTTTTAAATACTGTTCTTTCTCTAGGGATTGATTTTAGAACTTTTGTAAAAAAAAAAATGTTAGTTGTGGATACCTGGGTAAATTTCCCAGGTTTTTTCTGCTCCAATGGGACATGTCAATTTGGGGACTGGTACCAGAAGGTTTTGATTATACTGCTCTGTAGGATGACTTGAAATCTGGTATTGTGATGCGTCTGGCTTTGATTTTGTTGTTTAAGAATACTTTATCTATTTGTGATCTCTTGTTTTTCCATATGAGTTTTGGATCTTTTGTTCAGAATGTCATCGGTATTTTTCTTGCTATTGAATTGAATCTGTTAATTGATTTGAGTGATATGGACATTTTGATAGTATTAATTCTTCTAATCCAAGAACATGGAAGATTTTTCTATTTTTTGGTGTCATCTATTTCTATTTTTATTATTTTGTTATTTTCATTTTAGAGATCTTAAACCTTCTTGATTAAATTTATTCCAAAGTTTTACATTTTTGTTGATATTTTGAATGGTACTGATATTACAAGTTCTTTCTCAGACATGACACTCTTTGTGTATACAAACAAAGGCTATTGATTTTTGTGTGTTGATTTTATAACCTACTATTTTACCAAATTCACTTATAAGTTACAATAGTCTCCCAGTAGAATCTTTTGGTTTCCTTATATATAGAATCATGTCATAAGCAAACAGGGATAACTTGACTTCTTCCTTTCCAACTTGTATCTCTTTGCTTTTTTTTCTTGCTTAATGGCTCTGTCCAAAATTTTCAGGACTGTATTAAATCGCAGTGATGAAGTGGGAATCCTTGCCTGGTTTGGGATCTTAATGGAAATGCTACCAATTTCTCCCCCTTCAATATGGTGCTGGCTATGGGTTTCTCACATATTGCACTGAGTTTGGTGAGGACAATTTCTTCCATACCCAGTTTGCTTAAGGATTTCATCATGAAAGGATTTTGTATTTTATGAAACACATTCTCTGCATCTATTGAAACAATGAAAAAAAATTTTTTTTGACAGGCAGAGTTAGACAGTGAAAGAGAGAGACAGAGAGAAAGGTCTTCCTTCCGTTGGTTCATTCCCCAAATGGCTGCTACGGCCAGCACACTGCACCGATCCGAAGCCAGGAGCCAGGTTCTTCCTCCTGGTCTCGCATGATAGTGCAGGGCCCAAGCACTTGGGCCATCCTCCACTGCCTCCCTGGGCCACAGCAGAGAGCTGGACTGGAAGAAGAGCAACCGAGAAGGAATCCGGCGCCCTGACGGGGACTAGAACCCTGGGTGCCGGCACTGCAGGCGGAAGATTAGCCAAGTGAGCCATGGCGCTGGCCAATTAAATGTTTTTATTCCTCAATTTGGTAATATGATATAAGACATTTATTAATTTGTTTGTTGAACCATTTCTGCCTGCTAAGGATAAATCCCACATGGTGTGGGTGAATTATCATTCTGATGTATTGTTGGATTCTATTAGACAGTACATTGTTGATGATTTTTGCTTATATGTTCAACAGGGAAATTCTTCTATAGTTTTTTTTTAACAATTTATTTATTTATTGGAAAGTCAGAGTTATAGAGAGAGGAAAGTCAGAGAGAGTGAGAGGTCTTCCGTCTGATGGTTCACACCCCAGATGGATGTAACAGCTGGAGCTATGCCGATTCAAAGCCAGGAGCCATAGGCTTCCTCTGGATCTCCCACACAGGTATAGGGCCCCAAGGACTTGGGCCATCCTTTACTGCTTTCCAAGGCCAAAACAGAGAGCTGGATTGGAAGAGGAGCAGCTGGGACCAGAACCGGAACCATATGGGATGCGGCGCATCAGGCCAGGGTGTTAACCCTGTTGCGCCACAGTGCTGGCTCCTGATCTATCGTTTGTCACATCTTTTTCTGTTTTGGGAATTAAAGTGAAGCTTGCCTCATAGAAAGAATCTGGGAGGATTTCTTCCCTTTAAATGGATTTGAATCCTTGAAAAATAATTGGAATTATTTCTCCTTAAAGTTTTGGTAGTATTCAACAGTCAAGCCATTCAGTATTGGACTTTTCTTATTGTGAGGATCATTATTATTGATTCAGTCTTTGTCTTGGTTATTGGTCATTTTAGGTTTTCATTTCTTATTTATTTTACAGGTAGAGTAAAAGACAGTGAAAGAGAGACAGAGAGAATGATCCTCCCTCCGGTGGTTCACCCCCAAAATGGCCACCATAGCTGGTGCTGTGCCGATCCAAACCCAGGAACCAGGTGATCCCTCTTGGTCTCCCATTTGGGTGCAGGGGCCCAAGCACTGGGGCAATGCTCCACTGCCCTCCCGGGCTACAGCAGAGAGCTGGACTGGAAGAGGAATAACCAGGACCAGAACCTGGCACCCATACAGGATGCTGGCGCCGAAGGTGGAGGATTAACCAAGTGAACGAAGGTGCCAGCCCCCGCTGTATTTAGGTTTTCTAAATTTCATTGTTCATTTTTGTAGATTGTATGTGTGCAGAATCTATTTTTTCTAGATTTTTTTCAACTTATTGGCATATAGCTGTTTGTGGTAATGCCTGATGATTCTTTTTTGTTTCTGTTGTAACCATTGTAACAGCTCCCTTTCATCTCTGATATTATTAATCTGGATTTTTTACCTTTTTTGGGTAGTTGGCCCAATTTTGATTGGTGTTATGATTGTGTTTTCTTAAATTAAATTTTATTTATTTATTCTCTAATTTTATGTTTATTTTATCCTAAATATAGGTTTTGTTTGTTCCTGCCTTTGAATATTTTACTTCATGCTTTTCCAATTTCTTGATGTAGGCACTAACTGCTATAATCTTCCTGCTTAAAAGAGCTTTTGCTGTAGCTCATAAATTTTGATGCATTGTGTTGTCATCTTCATTCATTTCTTGGAATTTTTAAAATTTTTCTTTGATTTTTTTCTATGATCCACTGTTCATTCAGAGGCATGTTGTTCAATCTCGATTGTCTGTATGTTTTTCTAGTTTCTTAACTGGTTAATTTCCAGGTTCATTCCCTTGAGGTCAGAAAAGATACATAGTATGATCTCAATTTTTTTTTTTTTGAAAAAATTACTTGCCTTATGGTCTAGCATATGGTTTGTCCTAGAGAAAGCTCCCTCTCCTGTTGAAAAGAATATGTATTTTGTAGCTGTGTGATGAAATGTTCTGTAGATATCAATTACATGTGTTTGGCCCACAGTGTAATTAGCTCTATTGCTTCTTTGTTGATTTTTTGTCTAGTTGATATTTCCAGAGATGAAAGTGGGGTGTTGAATTCTCCCTATATTATTGTATTGGAGTCTATGTCTACTTTTATATGCATTAATATTTGTTTTAAACGCCCAGCCCCTGGTATTGTGTTCATATGTATTTACCGCAGTCACATCTTCCTGTTGAATTGATCCCTTGATCATTATAAAATGCCTTTTTCTCTTTTAACAGGTTTTGTGTTAAAATCTGTTTTCTCTGATGTTAGGATGGCTGCACCTGCTTATTTTTGCTAGCACATGCTAACTCAGGCTAATCAACACAAAAATTATTTCTCAGCCAAAATGTTATATTATTTTGGATAAACTTGTTTCAATGAAACAATCTGGAAGCCCGTGATTAGGACAGACCATAAAATTTCTAATAAGGAATAAAAGGCAAGACATGATTTTCTCAATGACTGAGCCTGAGTCAACTAATATTCTGATTGTGAGTATAGAATTCTTTCTAATGTATGAAAATTCTGCTTAAAGCCTTTATTTTTAGATTCTAAATTTACCCAGGGTTAGTCATAATCAGTTACAGGCCAATTTGCAAAATAGAAAAAAAAAGTCTACACAGTGCTTTCTGCATTGATTTATGCATTTTGTCCCTAGTAACCTAATTGTGATTCAGTATTGTTTTGTGTGTGTGTGTATGTGTGTGTGTTTGTGTGGATGTGTGTTGTCAAAAACCCATATTGCTTATACTGACTGCCAGCTGGGGATAATTTAGTAGTTTATCTTTTCTCAGTAGCTCTCGGATGAGCTTTGAAATTAAATTTAATATAATAAAATTTAGTGAGCATTTAATGAACACTAACTGCAGGCCTGTTTCCTTAATTGCTGTGACTGTGTTGTTTTTAGAGTCTAGGAGCTCATAGTGAAGTGTCACAGAAAGGCAAATATCTGTACATTAGCCTATAATTTTTGTTGCATATATCAGATATTATTTTATATAACTATGTAAATAAAGATGAGGTTGTTTTCATGGAAGATTCCAAAAAACCAAAAAAGCCTTCAAAAAACAAAATGATGAATGATGCCAAAAAGGCCATTTTGGCAAGCGATATTTTGAAAAAAAAAAAAAAAAGCTTTCTATTTTTTTAAATAGGAAAATGTAGTTCATTGAATTTGCTTAGAGCTGTTCATATGAAAAAAACTAAGTAGATAACAGCAACATCATCATCATCATTTAAAATGTTTATTTTTAAAAAAAATTAGTCAACATGTTATTCTTGCAAATTTTTATGGAGTACAGTGCACTCCTTAATATATATTTAATAATACATATTTATAGATATATGCAAATACATTGCATAAACTAATAAACCAGTCACCTAGCCTTTATGTTTTCTTTTTGTTTTGAGCCTAACAAATCCTCTCTTTCAGCTTTTTATGCAGTATATATCACGTGTTATTCCACCGTACTGTGGACCACTAGAAGTATTTTCTATCTGATGGTATTTTGGAATGTGGTATTCAATCTCTATTTTTCCCTCCCACAAAACCCTTCCAGATCTCTATAAACCACTTCTAATTTCAAAACTATCACTTTTTTCAGACATCCAAATGTAAGAGAGTACTTGTGATATTTGTCATTCTGTGTCTGGCTTATAACACATGAAATAATGATATTCAGTTACATGCTTTTTTGCTGGAAATCCTGACATTAAGAAAGCTACAGTCTTGATGAGTATAGATCTTTTCTCAGATCTAGACAACCCACTTAAATCTACCAGCTAGAATATGAAAGTCTCATTATTTTGATAGAAATAAGAAATCTGTGAAAATGCATACAGTACTTATGGGAGGAGACTCTAAGCCCTAATATTCTAGAGAGCTGCTCTCTGTGAGGCTCCAGAGTGGAATTGTTACTGAGTAAGGCACTACATTTTTGACATAGAGTTGTGATCCTCTCAGGCTTATTGTTGTTCTCTTTGCAGGCTTTGATACCCGAGCTCAACACCTTCAGAACAATACATGGAAAATAGGAACAATGTGACTGAGTTTATCCTTCTGGGGCTCACGCAGAACCCAGAGGGGCAGAAAGTTCTATTTGTTATGTTTCTACTCATCTATGTTGTGACAGTTATGGGAAATCTTCTCATTGTGGTGACAATTATGTTCAGCCAGTCTCTGGGATCCCCCATGTACCTGTTCCTGGCTAATTTATCTTTTATGGATACTGTCTACTCTACAGCCATTGCTCCCAAAATGATTGTAGACTTGTTCTATGAGAAGAAGACCATTTCTTTCCAGGCATGTATGACCCAAGTTTTTCTTGGTCATTTATTTGCAGGTGCTGAAGTCATTCTTTTGGTGGAGATGGCCTATGACAGATATGTGGCCATCTGCAGACCTCTTCACTATCTGACCATCATGAATCGGCGTGTGTGTGTTCTCATGCTGCTGGTGGCCTGGACTGTAGGATTCTTCCACTCATTGGTTCAATTTCTCTTTGTTTATCAGCTTCCTTACTGTGGCCCCAATGTCATTGATAACTTTGCATGTGATATGTATCCCTTGTTGAAACTTGCTTGCACTGATACCTACCTCATTGGACTTTGTATGATAGCTAATGGAGGCGCAATTTGCTCTGTCACCTTCTTCATTCTCTTAGTTTCCTATGGGGTCATATTACACTCCCTTAAATCTCATGGATTGGAAAGGAAACACAAAGCTCTCTACACCTGTGCATCCCACATCACTGTGGTTATTTTATTTTTTGTCCCTTGTATCTTTCTCTATGCTAGGCCCAGTTTGAACCTTCCCATTGATAAATACGTAACTGTGGTTTTTACTTTCATAACTCCCATGTTGAACCCTTTCATCTATACTCTGAGGAATGCAGAAATGAAAAATGCTATGAGGAAACTTTGGAGTAAAAAAGTAACCACAGTGGGTAGCAGGCTGTATGTCACTCATGGAACATGATATTCAGTCCTCACAGAAACCAGAAAGACTCACTGTCCATGACTACAGCTTTATTAGCAATCCCTCTGGTTACAGTGCCTATAAGCTGTATTAGCTTTCCCTTTGTTTACATAGCCTAATATCCTGAAGCAGCCATATAAATTAATGTTTCTCTAAATGGGATATGTTATTTCCTTTAGAGCCCAAGAGGACTGCATGGGATCAATATCTTCTATGTGCAATTTTGTGTGAAAAATGTTTGGTGAAATAAACTTTTGGTTTATGTTCGAAAAGTTCTTTAAGTTTCTTTCTTTATAAAATTTTAATTTATTTTTAATTGGCAAATAATCCTTGTAAATCCTTAAGTGATTCAATGTGATGTTTTGATCCATGTATATTTTATAGTAAATCAATTAAACTAATTAAGATATGCATAACCAAAGTGATTTACCTGTCTTTCAAAAAGTTTTATTATATTTATTTGAAAGACAGAGTGAAAGAGAGAGTGGGAGAGGCAGATAGAAAGACAAATTTTCCATCTGCTGGTTCATTTCCTAAATATCTGGGCAAGGATAAAGTCAGAAGCCTGGAACTCCATCTCAGTCTCATACGTGCGTAGCAGGGACTTCAATACTTGGGCCATCTTCCCCTGTTTTCTCAAGTGTATTAGCAGTGAGCTGAATTGGAAGTAGGGCAGATGCAACTCCAACTGATGCACTGATATGGGTGCTGTGTTTCAAGTTTTGGCTTTGTCTGCTATGTCTCAACACCAGCCCCTAAAATTTCATTGTCATTTTAATGGTGAGTTGTGAAAAATCTCTTCCTGTTTTGAGCCATGGTACCCATCTCGCATATGAAAAAAATCTTACCTAATAGAACTTGACCAAGAGATTGATATCTTAAATTTAAAATTTTTGAAAGGAATCTTCTGGTAAAATATATGTCTTGAGCAAATTAATCGATTTAAAATTTCATAGCATTTGTTATAGCTGAGGATAAATCTGTAAGAAATGAATTTCTCATCTTTATATTACAGTGGAGTTCTTTACCACATAGGATATGATAGATTTTGTATACGCCGACCAAATTATGGACCTACAATGTGTTTGACCTTATGCTATATATCTAGAGCAATTGTCCTACTCCTATAGGTAGAATATGTGTCTAAGTCATTTAGATCACAGTGTAGCTCCTGAACATTCTTATGTTTAATTAAACTAGCTGGGGACAGGATTTTTTTTAGTTAATTTATTTTTTAAGAAATATTAATATCATAAGCATAGCTTTAGGAATATAGTTATTCTTTCCACTATACCTGCCCTCCCACTAATACTCTCCAACCTGACCTCCTCCCTCTCCAATTCCCAGTACCATTCTCCATTAAGATTCAGTGTCAATTAACTTTGTGAACAGAAGATCATCTCCATACTAAATAAAGATTTCAATAATTTTCACACACACACACACACACACACACACAACTGTTTGAGAACAAGTTTTAAAGTTAATTTTCATAGTGCAATTCATTAAGGACAGACTACTGCATGGAGTTTTAGTGCAGAGTGACTCCCGTTGTCAATTTAACAATCAACACTCTTATGTATGATGTCAGTGATCACCTGAGGCTCTTGACATGAGCTGCCTAGGCTTGGGAACTTTTTGAATCCACCAACTTTGTATGCAGACAAGGGCATAAGCAAAGTGGATATTCTCTCCTCCCTTCAGAGAAAAGCACATCCTATTTGATAACAAATTCTTACCACTGGAGTCTCACTCACAGAGATCCTTCATGTAGAACATTTTTTGCCAAGTGTCATAGCTTTTCACGCCTGAAATATCCTCATGGGCTTTTCAGCCAAATCAGGATGTGTTTAAGAGCTGACTCTATGTTAAGTAAAGAGTTCAACAAATAGTATGAAGAAAACACACACACACACACACACACACAAAGAGAAGATGTTCCTCAACAACAGTCAAGACAAGCACAGCTCAAGTCATCCCTTGTCAAGGTGTGAATTCACTTCTACAGATTTTCTTTTAGGTGCTCTAATAGTTCTCACAGACCAGGGAGCACATATGGTATTTGTCCTTTTGGGATTGGCTTATTTCACTAAGTATGATGTTTTCCCAATTTATTCATTTTGTAGCAAATGACAGAATTTCATTTTTTTAACCATTGTGTAGTATTCCTAGTGTATATATCCAATAATTTCTTTATTCAGTCTTTGGTTGATGGGCCTTTAGGTTGATTCCATATCTCAGCTATTTTGAAATGAACTACAAAAATACGGGAGTGCAGACAACTTTATATTTACTGATTTCATTACCCTTGGGTAAGTTCCCAGCAGTGGTATGGCTGGTTCATATTGTAGGTCTCTATCCAGATTTCTGAGGCATCTCCATGCTGTCTTCCATGGTGGCTTTATCAGTTTGCATTTCCACTAGCAGTGGATTAAGATATCTTTTCCCCACATCCTCTAACATCAACTGTTGTTTGTTGATTTCTGTATGTAAGCCATTTTAACTGGGCAGAGATGAAACCTCATTGTGGTTTTGATTTGCATTTCCCTGACAACTGGTGATCCTGAGCATTTTTCCATGTGTCTGTTGGCCATTTGAATTTCTTTTTTTGAAAAAATGTCTGTTTAAGTCCTTTGCCAATCTCTTGGTTATTTGTTTTGTTGTTGTGGAGTTTCCTGTCCTATTTGCGAATTCTGTTTATTAATCTTTTATCAGTTGCATTGCTTGCAAATAATTTCTCCCATTCTGTCAATTACTTCTTCACTTCACTGAGGTTTTTTTTTTTTTTTTTTTTTTCAGTACAGAAACTTCTCAATTTGATGTAATCACATTTGTTAATGTTGGATTTGACTATCTGTGCCTCTGGGATCTTTTCCAAGAACTCTTTGCCTGTGCCATGGATTGCAGAGTATCCCCAATGTTCTCTAATCATTTGAATATATCAGGTCATAGATTTAGATCTTTAATCCATTTTTAGTGGATTTTGTGTAAGATGTAAAGTAGAAGTCTTGCATCATACTTCTGCATGTGGAAATGCAGTTTTCACAGCACCATTTTTTGAAGAGACTCTCCTTGCTCCAGGGATTGGTTTTGGCTCTTTGGTCAAATATAAGTTGGTTGTAGATGCTTTGATTGATTTCTGGTGTTTCAATTTTTTTCCATCTGTCTATTCTTCTGTTTTTGTATGAATATCAACTTTTTTGAATATAACTGCTTTGCAGTATGACTAGAAACCTGGTGTTGTGATGCCTCTGACTTTGTTTTTTTTTTTTTTTTTCACAAGATTGTTTTAGCTATTTGTGGTCTCCTGTGTTTCTGCTTCATTTTTCTATTTCTGAGAAGAATTTCTGGCATTTTGATGTGTATCACTTTGAATATGTAAATTGTTTTAAAAGAATGGATATTTTGATGATGTTGGTACTTGCAACCCATGAACATGGAATATTTTTCAAGTTTTTTGTATTTTCTATTTCTTTCTTTAAAATTTTGTAATTCTCCTCATAGAGCTTGTTGACATCCTTGGTTAAAGTTATTCTGAAGTACTTGAGACTTTTTGTAGTTACTGTGAATGGTATTGATTTTAGAAGTTCATTTTCAGACATGTCTGCCTATATAAAGACTGTTGACTTTTGTGTTTTGACTTTATATCCTGTGGTGTCTATTGTTACATTCCCTTTTTCTTATCTAATTTCATTAATTTTGGTCTTCTCCTTTTTTTGGTTAGTTCTGCCAAGGTTGTTTCATTTTTGTTTATTTTTTCAAAAAACATTCTCTTCATTTTGCTGATCTGCTGTATTTTTTGGATTTAATTTGTTGATTTAATTTCTAATTTTTATTATTTCCTTTCTACCACTAGTTTTGGGTTTGGTTTGCTGTACTTTTTCTAGATCCTTGAGGTGCATTGATAGCTCATTTTTTGGTTTCTTTCCAATTTCTTGACGTAGGCACCTATTGCTATAAACTCTCCTCTTAACACTGCTTTTGTTGTATCTCATAAGTTTTGATATGTTGTGTTGTTATCCTCATTTACTTCCAGAAAGTTTCTGATTTCCCTTTCGATTTATTCCAAGACTTACCATTCATTCAGGAGCATGTTGTTCAGTCTCCATGTGTTTGTATATGCTCTAGAGATTCCTGACATGCTGATTTCCAGCTTTATTCCATTGTGGTCTGAGAAGATGCATGATATGATTTTGATTTTTTTGAATATGCTGAGACTTGCTTTTTGGCCTATTGTGTGGTCAGCCCTAGAGTAGGTTCCATGTACTGCTGAGAAGAATGTGTATTCTTCAAGTGTAGGTTGAAAAGTTCTGTAGATACCTGTTAGATCCATTTGGGGTATAGTGTCGATTAAATCTGCTGTTACCTTATTTATCTTCTGTTTGGTTGATCTGTCTATTTCTGAAAGTGGAGTATTGAAGTCCCCCAGTACTATTTTATTGGAGTCTAAGTCTCCCTTTAAGCAATCCTGTATAACAACAACAAAAAACTGGAGGCAGCACAATACCAGATTTCAGGACATACTACAGGGCAGTTGTAATCAAAACAGCATGGTACTGGTACAGAAACAGATGGATAGAACAATGGAACAGAATTGAAACACCAGAAATCAATCCAAAAATCTACAGCCAACTTATATTTGATCAGGGATCTAAAACCAACTCCTGGAGCAAAGAACAGTTTATTCAACAAATGGTGCTGGGAAAACTGGATTTCCACGTGCAGAATCATGAAGCAAGACCCCTACCTTACACCATACATAAAAATCCACTCAAAATGGATTAAAGATCTAAATCTTTGTAGATTCTGGTTATCAACCCTCTATCAGTTGCATAGTTTGCAAATATATTTTCCCATTCTGTCGGTTGTCTCTTCACTTTCCTGACTGTTTCTTTTGCAGTACAGAAACTTCTCAATTTGATGCAATCCCAAATGTTAATTTTGGCTTTGACTGCCTGTGCTTCTGGGGTGTTTTCCAAGAAGTCATTGCCGGTACCTATATCTTGCAGGGTTTTTCCAAGGCTCTCTAATAATTTGATGGTGTCAGGTAGTAGATTTAAGTCTTTACTCCATGCTGAGTGAATTTTTGTGTAAGGTGAGAGGTAGGGGTCTTGCTTCATGATTCTGCACATGGAAATCATATTTTCCCAGCACCATTTATGGATTAGACTGTCCTTACTCCAGGGATTGGTTTTGGATCCTTGATCAAGTATGAGTTGGCTGTAGATGTTTGGATTGATTTCTGGTGTTTCAATTCTGTTCCATTGGTCTATCCATCTGTTTCTGTACGAGTACCATGCTGCTTTGATTACAACTGCACTGTAGTATGTCCTGAAATCTGGTATTGTGATGCCTCCAGCTTTGTTTTTGTTGTACAAGATCAAGAAACTCCACAACATCAAAACAAACAACCCACTTAAGAGATGGGCCAAGGACCTCAATAGACATTTTACAAAAGAGGAAATCCAAATGGCCAAAAGAAACATGAAAAAATGTTCCAGATCACTAGCAATCAGGGAAATGCAAATCAAAACCACAATGAGGTTTCACCTCACCCCGGTTAGAATGGCTCACATTCAGAAATCTACCAACAAGAGATGCTGGAGAGGATGTGGGGAAAAAGGGACACTAACCCACTGTTGGTGGGAATGCAAATTGGTTAAGCCACTATGGAAGTCAGTCTGGAGATTCCTCAGAAACCTGAATATAACCCTACCATTCAACCCAGCCATCCCACTCCTTGGAATTTACCCAATGGAAATGAAATTGGCAAACAAACAAGCTGTCTGCACATTAATGTTTATTGCAGCTAAATTCACAATAGCTAAGACCTGTAAGCAACCCAAATGCCCATATACAGTAGATGGGATAAAGAAATTATGGGACATGTACTCTATAGAATGCTATACAGCAGTCAAAAACAACGAAACCCGGTCATTTGCAACAAGATGGAGGAATTTGGAAAACATCATGCTGAGTGAATGAAGCCAGTCCCAAAGGAACAAATATCATGTGTTCTCCCTGAAGGCGACAACTAACTGAGCACCAAAGGGGAAACTTGTTGAAATGAAATAGACACTATGAGAAACAGTGACTTGATCAGCTCTTGTCCTGACGGTTGATGGAAAATGTAATACTTTATCCATTTTAGTATTTTTTTGTTCTATTACCATTGTTGATCTCTGTAATTAACACACAATTATTCTTAGGTGTTTAAATTTTAACTGAAAAGTGATCCCTGTTAGGAATTTGGAAAACATCATGCTGAGTGCAATAAGCCAATCCCAAAGGGACAAATACCACTTGTTCTCCCTGATAGGTGACAACTAACTGAGCACCAAAAAGGAAACCTGTTAAAGTGAAATGAACACTAGGAGAAACGGTGACTTGATCAGCCCTCACCCTGACTGTTGATGAGCAACTTGATATGTTATCCCTCTTAGTATTTTGTTTGTTTGTTCTACTTAATACTTTTGGTTGAATACTGTAATCAATACACAATTCTTCTTAAGTGGTGAAACTTAACTGAAAAGTGATCACTGTTAAATGTAAGAGTGGGAATAAGAGAGGGAAGAGATGTGCAATTCGGGACATGCTCAAGCTGACTTACCTCAAACGGTAGAGTTAGAAACATACCAGGGGATTCGAATTCAATCCCATCAAGGTGGCATGTACCAATGCTATCTCACTAGTCCCAGTGATCAATTTCTGTTCACAATTGATCATAATTATAGGACTAAGAACCAAAGGGATCACATAAACAAGAATAGTGTCTGCAAATACTAGCTGATAGAATCAAAAAGGGAGAGAATGATCCAACATGGGAAGTGAGATACACAGCAGACCCATAGAATGGCAGATGTCCTAAACAGCACTCTGGCCTCAGAATCAGCCCTTAAGGCATGTGGATCCGGTTGAAAAGCCCATGAGAGTATTTCAGGCATGGAAAGCCAAGACACTCTGTGGAAAACAAAAACAAAAACAAAAACAAAAACAAAAACCTAGATGAAACATCTCCACTAGTGAGATCCCGGTGGAAAGAATGGGTCATCAAAGAAGAAGGAGGTACCTTTCTCTGAAGGGAGGAGAGAACTTCCACTTTGACTATGACCTTGTCTATATAAGATAAGAGTCGGTGAACTCAAAAGGCTTCCATAGCCTTGGCAGCTCATGACAAGAGCTGAGGGTGATTACTGATGCTATAAACAAGAGTGTCAATTTGTTAAGTCAACAACAGGAGTCACTGTGCACTTATTCCTCATGTAGGATCTTTGTCCTTAGTGTGCTGTACATTGAGATTTAATGCTATAACTAGTACTCAAACAGTATTTTTTACTTTATGTTTCTGTGTGGGAGCAAACTGTTGAAATCTTTACTTAATGTATGCTAAACTGATCTTCTGTATATAAAGAGAAACGAAAATGAATCTTGATGTGAATGGAAGGGGAGAGGGAGTGGGAAAGGGGAGGGTTGTGGGTGGGAGGGAAGTTATGGGGGGGGGAAGCCATTGTAATCCATAAGCTGTACTTTGGAAATTTATATTCATTAAATAAAAGTTAAAAAAATAAAAAAATCTAAATCTATGACCCGACACCATCAAATTATTACAGAACATCAGAGAAACCCTGCAAAATATAGGCACAGGAAAAGACTTCTTGGAAAAAAACTAGCTTTTTTTAGTTAGTTGGCTTTTGACACAGGCAGTCAAAGCCAAATTAACAATTGGGATTATATCAAATTGAGAAGTTTCTGTACTGCAAAAGAAACAATCAGGAAGTGAATAGACAATTGACAGAATGGGAAACAATATTTGTAAATCATACAACTGATAAAGGTATAATAACCAGAATCTACAAAGAGATCAAGTAACTCCACAATAGCAAAACAAACAACACACTTAAGAGATGGGCCAAGGACCGTAATAGACATTTTTCAAAAGAGAAAATCCAAATGGCCAACAGACACATGAAAAATTGTTCAGGATCACTAGACATCATGGAAATGCAGATCAAATCCACAATGAGGGTTCACCTCACCCCAGTTAGAATGGCTCACATTCAGAAATCAACTAACAACAGATGCTGGTGAGGATGTGGAGAAAAAGGGACACTAACCCAATGTTGGTGGGAATGCAAACTGGTAAAGCCACAATGAAAGACAGTTTGGAAATTCCTCAGAAACCTGAATATACCCTACCATACAATCCAGCCATCCCACTCCTTGGAATTTACCCAAAGGAAATTAAATTGGCAAATAAAAGAGCTGTGCACCTCAGTGTTTATTGCAGCTCAATTCACAGTAGCTAATACATGGAATCAACACAAATGCCCATCAATAGAAGGCGGTATAAAGAAATTATGGGATATTTACTGTATAGAGTACTATACAGCAGTAAAAAATCCAATGAAATCTGGTCATTTGCAACAAAATGGAGGAATCTGGAACACATCATGCTGAGTGAATTAACCAGTCCCAAAGGGACAAATATCATATATTCTCCCTGATCAGTGACAACTAACTGAGCATCTAAAAGGAAACCTGTTGAAGTAAATGAACACTATGAGAAAAATGTCTTGGTCAGCATTGTCCTGACTGTAGAGGAACAACTTACTATTGTTTTCCTTTTAGTAATTTTTTGGTATACTGAATACCATTGGTTGAAGTCATTACTTAACACATAATTATTCTTAGGCGTTTAAAATTAACTGAAAGGTCATCTCTGTTAAATATAAGAGTGGGAATAAGAGAGGGAGATGCACAGTTCGGCACATACTCACTCAGACTTACCCCTAAAGGTAGAGCTAGAAACGTGCCAGGGGATTCCAATTCAATCCCATAAAGGTGGCATGTACCAATGCCATCTTACTTGTTAAAGTGATGAGTTTAAATTCATAATTGTTCAAAAAGATAGGATTAAGTGTCAAGGGATTACATAAATATGACCAGTGTCTACTAATAATAATTGATAGAACTAAAAAGGAGAGAATGATCCTACGTGGGAAGTGGGATGCTCAGCAGACTCAGAATGACAAATGCCCTAAACAGTGCTCTGGCCTCAGAATCAGCCCTTAAATCATTCGGATCTGGATAAAAAGCCCTTAAGAGTTTCCTAGGCATGGAAAGCCAAGACACTCTGGCAAAAACAAACAAACAAACAAAAAACAACTAAATGAAAGATCTCTGTGAGTGAGATCCCAGTAGAAAGAACGGGCCATCAAAGAAGGAGGTACCTTTCTCTGAAGGGAGGAGAGAACTTCCACTTTGACTATGACCTTGTCTAAATAAGATAGGAGTTGAGGGTCAGAGGGAGGTTATGGGGAAAAAGCTGCTATAATTCAAAAGTTGTACTTTGGAAATTTATATTTCTTAAATAAAAGTTGAAAAAAAACCAAAAAAATTATCTCTGGAAACACATCTTTTCTTGAGATCTCCTTTTTGCTTCCTAATATTAGTATAGAAAGTATATTCGTTTGGTCAGTGTTTATGAAGATTTTTCCAAGATATTTCTATGTTCTTATGTTGTCAACTAAGATATTTCTCTCCTAAGGCTTTTACCATTGAGCTCTGCTTCTGAAAAAACAAAAAGTTGCTCAGTTTTTTTTTAAATTATTATGCAAATGAATTTAATTTCACCACATTCCTCTTTTTTTGTTTATTAAAGTATAGTTTTTATTCAGGTTGATTGACACCCAAAATTCCCCTTTACATTAGCCCTCATTACCCCCAGAATGTCCTTTTTCCATTACAGAGCTTTTCTCTTCTTCCTGAAGATCATTCTTTAGATTTCTGTCTGGTGGAATTTGATGCATCACACAGTTTTCCAAGTTTTCCCACTTAGTAAGAAAAATATCTGCATTTTGCCCTCATTTTTAAAGTTTTAAAGTTTATATATAATTCTGTGTTGATAGTCATTCTCATTTAGCATTGTGGAGGTCTTATTCCCTTATCTTATATGTGTCACTACTACTTTCAGAAATGATTTTAGCCTTTTTATTTTCCTAAATGCAATATGTTCATAAGACTTTCTTTTTTTAGTTTTACTATGCTGCCTCATATCTGTTTAACTGATTTATAGCTTAATGGTTTTCAACTGTTTCAGGAAAGTTTCACCCATATCTGTTTAATCATTTTGGCTACCCTATTCTCTGTCTATGTCTTTTTAAAATTATAATTGAATTAAATGTGACTTAGGGACTGGTGCTGTGGCTTGGCAGGTAAAGCACACTGTCTGTGGTTCTAGCAACCCTTGTGGGTGCTGGTTGGAGTCCTGGCTGCTTTACTTGTGATGCAGCTCCCTGCTAATGGGCATGGGAAAGCAGTGGAAGATGGTCCAAATGCTTGGCCACTGCGCTCACATGCAACCCAATTCCTGGCTCCTGGCTTCGTGCTTGCCATTTAGGGAGTGAACCATAGAATGCACGATGCCTCTCTGTCTCTCCCCCTCTGGATCTGCAACTCTGCCTTTCAAATAAGTGAATAAATCGTCTATAAATGTATCTTAGAAGTTTTCCACTGAGCCTTCATATTCTTTTTATATATTTTCTGCATTTACTTTATTGATCTCTGGTTTGGTCTGCATTTTCCCTTCTAAGCTTTCTGACAATTCACTAATTCTATATCCATCTGTTTCAAACCGGCTGTAAATTCCAACCATTGAGTTCTTAATTTCATTAGTATATATTTTGTGGTTGTTAATTAAGAATTTTTTATTAATTATTCACATTGTGATTTAATTACTGCTACACACTCAGCTTATTATTAAATGCTCATTCTTCATTGTCTGGATCATCTATATATATTTCACTGCTCTTTCCTTTCAACAAGGCTTCTGTTTTTTTTTTTTTTTTAATCTGAATGCTAGATATAGAAACAAAACTGCATGGACAATTAAAGACATTATTTTCTTCATTAAGAGAGAATTTCCTGTGTTTGTTGTTATCAACTATCACTAGAAAAGTATGGAATTCCAACTAACTTTAGTGAAGAAATTAGATGATTCCAACTGAATTTGAGGTATTAGGAAGAGTGTTCTGTTTTAAACCTCACCTGCTTGAAGAAAAAAGCCCTTTGTGGTCTGAAATGAAAGCCTGGTTTTTAGAAAGGACATTTCATTTGTTTTTGGTGACTTTGAATTTCATTTGTTGCTCCTCAATAAAGCATCTACCGAGGGTTCCACTCAGCTTTCTCTCATGTCTTTAGAATTATTCCGAATCTTTGGAGAAAAGATATCCCAAATGCTGAGTTTGGCTCTCTGGCTTTGCTTCAAAATACCCACTTCACTCATTTTTAGTTCCTTAATGGTTTCAAGCACATGCAATTTACATTTCTCGGGATGTTCTTGAGAACTAGTGCATATTTTGCAGTTTTAGTGTATCATAGACTTCCTTAGAATCAAAGACATATTTTTGATTCTTTTATCAATTTTAAAATAGAAGAGGCATGGTGCTTATATATGTTCTTTTATGTTAAAGGTAATGCGTATCTCATTTGAGTTTCTGGATTTAATGTATTTGCTAGGTTGTTTGAAGATATGAATGTTTAGCAGAGTTCTAGGCATGATGAAGATTTAAATACGTTTATATGAATACCCATATGTGCTAGATATTTATTTATATGTTTACATAAGTATAGAAGTCTTTCATGACACAGAAGATTCAGTATGTAACTGAGCATATGATGAAATACAGATACTCATGGGAGTCAGTGGCAACCTACGGTAAAATAACACTGGAATCCCTTTGGCACTGTTTCGTTGGTGGAAAAACAATTTCTTTCTAATAAGAAATTTTTGAATTTATTTATGTTGGATTGAAATTTATAGATAAATTAATAGAAGGAAGATCATTATGGTTCTGACACAGACCCAGGCCTTGCTCAAAAGCCTCCATTCCAAGGGTAACTAGAAAACTATGATTATTTCTCTTTTCAAGTTAGAAAAGCAGTGTCTGTAACTTCAGTTCCAAGGCTCTCTGCTTCTGAGTCTCAAGGATTCGTGTACTGAGTGACATTTTTCTTTGTGTGCGGTCTGTTTGGGTAAGGGAAACTTCCTCCTTCATTCTAATTTAAATATTTTCTGCTTTTCCTAAATATTTCAAAAGGTGAAACTCATAAGTTACTGCTCATTTTACTTGACAAATGTTCTTTTCACATGATGGATTTCTCATGTTTCTTGCCCTTCAGCAGTTGTTTCTTGGGATGACTCAAGCCTTTGCCGTCTAGGGATTGTTCTAGGGAATAAAACGGTTCAGGAGAGATTACTTCATTTGAATCTGTTCCAAATGTTTGTACAAACTAAGGTATAATGATCTCACACAGTCTGTTTCACTTAAAATAGTAATGATGTAAAGACTGTGTCTGAACATAAAAAAGGGAACTTTTTTTTGTAGTAGAATGGCACAGGAGATTTTGACAACTCCAATTTCTGCCCAAGTTGGAGTGTATCTTCAGCTGGAATCTAGTATTTAGTAGGATGCCATGTTATTGTAACTATTATTGCTTATAGACTCTTGTGGAAAAGTCAATTTCCTATGAGGAGATTGGGAAGAACCAGGCAAATGTATTCAATGAGAAAAGAGGTGGCCTTAGACATCCTCTCCTTGACTTACTGTGGACTGATGAGATATCCTTCTACTTGTCAAAAAGCTCTGTTTTTGGATGTTCCATGGAACTAAATCCCAGCCTTTGTTTTGTTAGGCACAAATCTTAGTACATTGGTGGGTGAATGTCATCACAAATTATCAAAACCTTTTTTTTTTGTTACTGCTCTTTTCTTTTTCTTCACATAAAATATAATAAATTTTTGTTAACTATATTCACCCCACTGTTCTGTATACTTACTTTTCGAAAACCATATCCTTATTGCTAATTTTTTAAAAGAATTAATTGTCTACATTTGTAGAATAGTAATAGCCTCAGTTTTCATAGTGTCAAGTCTCTCTCTCTGTAGTTTAAATATCCTACTATTAAAATATGAATAGGTAAAATGGCTAACAGAAGATCTATCCTGATGAAATCCAGCATTGATGAGTAACAAGAGTGAAGGCACTAAGCATGGTGGAAAGCGCAGTGTGAGAATAAAAGAACTGGAGACAGACCACTTATTACCTTTATGTTCCTCCACAACTGTGCCTCTGTCAGTCTATAGCTTCAGAGAACAGAGCTTCTGAGGCAGCGGGAGGCAGTCGTGTGAATGCTGTGTGTTGAAATTCGTCCCAGCTGGCTCTAATGAAGATACCTGTCCCTGCAAATGTTCTCCACTACCAAGTCTATGTGAATGGGGTCTTCTTACTTTTGGTCATAATACATCCCGTCACAGGTAATGATACTTATATGTAAGAAAATGGACATTTTAAACTTATGTCCAAAAAGGGATCCATGAATTATTGTTATACTACTGCTTTTGGCAAAGCTGTGTTCTGATACGGTTCTCATGGTGAAACATTCACAAGCACTAATGTTAGATATCGTTTTTGTGACTTGGCCAGGTGCTCAGAGGTGTTCTGCATACTTTCCATGCAATACAACAACAAGCTAGGAAGTAGATGCTGTTGGGATCCTCCTTCCAGAGATGAGGAAATAGGCATAGGCAGGTTTATGAAGCTGTGCCAGGTCTGATGAAGCGGGGCTGCAACACAGGCAGTGTTTGTCTGAATCCTTGTTATCCATCGCTGTGTTACGTACTTCCAAGGATGTCCTCATTCCCAAGTAGGTACTTATTTAAAGAGAAAAATGAGTGAATGTCACTGAAATTACCCCATCTCACTTACCGCTGGGTTTCCTTTTTACATTAACTATGATCCTGAGCTTGGAAATTGATATTTCTTTACACAAAAATAGGAAAAATTAAAAACATATGTGAGCCGAATATAATAAGGCATAGCTACTGCAATGGGGCCATTGCTAGCTAGGATTCTGAGTTCATGTAGCTCAATTCCCTTATTTTTCAAGAAGAAACTGACTGAGACAGGCTTACATTTGCACTGCACAAATGCCTCCTTACATCACTTATCATGGGCTTTTCTCTTCAGTGTACTGTTTTGTGTAACCTTTATTCTCTTTGAATTCTGTTTGAATTCTCTCTGTGCCTAAGAAATATTGTTATTTATTTTTTAAGATTTATTTATTTACTTGAATGTCAGAGTTATATAATGAGAGAAGGAGAGACACAGAGAGAGACAGAGAGAGAGAGAGAGAGAGAGAAAGGTCTTCCATCTTCTAGTTCACTCCCCAGTTGGCTGCAAAGACCGGCGCTGCACTGATCCAAATCCAGGAGCCAGGAGCTTTTTCTGGGTCTCCCACATGGGTGCAGGGACCAAAGGACCTGGGCCATCTTCTACTGCTTTCCTAGGCTATAGCAGAGAGCTGGATAGTAAGTCAAGCAGCCGTTTCTTGACCTGGTACCCCTATGGGATGCCGGCAGAGCAGGTGTTGCCTTTACCCGCTATGCCACAGTGCCAGCCCCAACTTGTGATTTATATAACCATATCCCACTATTCCCTGCCTTTTTTCAGTTTATGTTATTTACTTCTCACTACCAAGCTCACCACAAGAGTTCTGTTGGTGGTGGCATGGGTTGGAGGCTTTACACATTCTGTGATTCAACTTGTGTTTGTGTACACTCTTCCCTTCTGAGGCCCCAATGTCATGGACCACTTCATTTGTGACATGTACCCATTATTGGAACTTGCGTGCACTGACACCTACTTCATAGGCCTCACTGTGGCTGCCAACGGTGGAGCCATCTGTATGATTATCTTTAGTCTTCTCCTAATATCCTACGGCGTCATCCTGAACTCTTAAAACTCACAGCCAAGAAGGAAGGTGCAAGGGCATGTCTACTTGCAGCTCCCACATCACAGTGCTTGTCCTGTTTTTTGTTCCCTGTATTTTCATTTATGTCAGACCTGTTTCCAATTTTGCCACTGATAAATCATAAGGGTGGTTTTCACCATTGTGACTCCCATGTTGAATCCTTTAATATATACCTTGAGAAATTTGGAAATGAAAAATGCTATGGCTAATCTCTGGTGAAAAAAGTTAACTAATGGTAGAATAAGAACATGTGTCCTACACTGAACACATTTGCTCTTAGTTCTAGAGCAAATAAGAGGTAGGAAATGCTAAAATGTGTGATGCAATCAATTCTATGGGTGTTTTAAGGCTGCTTCTTTGTATAGAAACTCTACAAAGAAGTATAATAAATTATCATTTTGTATGAGAATCAATGTCGTAGATAAATTCTAGTGGACAAATAAAAAGCATACAGGTGTTTGTTCTATTATAAAATTAAAAAAAAACTAAGCATAACTTTTCATTTTTTAGTGCATATTGAAATGTGATTTAGAAGTGTTTTTTTTCTATAGTATCACCCAAATTAATGAGGAGGAAATTTGACTAAGAAATATCTCTGGAACCAAATCAATGATTTTAAATTTTAGGTTTAATATTCTATCAGTACAGTATGTTTCTTTAGCTGCATTATGCTTTTTATTTAAGATTACATCCATGTTCAATTATTATGCACTTCAAGTTCAGGATATTTGGTGACAAATAACACTGTGGATGGTTAAAGGCATTGTTAATGAATATTTCTCTTGGATGGGATGTGGCTGATGATGAAAACAGATTCAATTTCTGATGACAGCGTAGATACTTTAGTTTGGAAAGCCATATAATCCCAGTTGTACATATATTTTGGTGATTTTCTCCACTAGTTTCTGTGTATATCTTTGACAAGCTTTGAGGAATAATTAAAGTTTCTTATTTTGCCTTCATGATGCTGAAGATGTGAGTAAAGACATGTGTTATGTCACATAAGAGGTGCATTCCCTAAAACTTATGTTCAACTTAGTTATTGACTTGAAATTACTAGTGTTATGTAAATTATATGTTGTTTTGCAATTTTATGGAAAAAGCAAAATTTTTTCTCAGTCAGTAGTCATCTTGGAACATCGCAAATCAGATTAAATTGCTTTCATTGTAATATGAGAGATCAATTATGCTTTGTAAAAGTTCATGTTTCTAACTGAAAGAAATCATCTTGTTTTAAATAGAATGTTAACATGTTTATTTTATTTCCCCCCTAAAGCTTTCAGTAGTGTGTTTCATTTCCATCACTCTTAATCCTTGTCTAGTATTGTGATATGTTTGACATTTTTTTTTTTTTTTTTGACAGGGAGAGTGGACAGTGAGAGAGAAAGAGACAGAGCCAAAGGTCTTCCTTTATTGTTGGTTCACCCTCCAATGGCCACTGCGGCCAGCACGTTGCATCCGGAGCACCGTGCTGATCCGAAGCCAGGAGCCAGGTGCTTCTCCTGGTCTCCCATGTGGGTTCAGGGCCCAAGGACGTGGGCCATCCTCCACTGCACTCCCTGGCCACAGCAGAGAGCCTTTGAGTTCTTCAGTGATTCCATTTGCAAACCTTTCTGCT
Organism: Oryctolagus cuniculus; assembly: GCF_964237555.1. Lineage (NCBI taxonomy): Eukaryota > Metazoa > Chordata > Mammalia > Lagomorpha > Leporidae > Oryctolagus > Oryctolagus cuniculus. The sequence continues at coordinate 17,245,419 of NC_091432.1, read as the reverse complement.
ACTGAACATTACCTTATTCTAATATGTCTGTTGGACATTCATTTTTTTCAACATTCTAGGAAGTGTATATCCATGTATTTGCAGCAGGTTTTAAGAACAATCTGTTACCATTATGTTTAGTTTCTTGGAGGCCTTTAGAAATCCTCTGTGCTAATTCTATTGTTTATGTGCATCAGAAAGTCTTCTTCATTGGTGTTTTTTTCTATGCTCTTTTCTCGTGAGATTGATAGGAGCTTCTTTTTTAATATTGATTTTTACAATCCTTTAAATATGTTTAATAAATTCACATAAAATTGTACCTATGTATGATGTACTAAATGTTACATTGAAATATGTATGTATGCTGGAATGTTAAGGCAAGTCAATTTTACATGAGTTTACATGTGTTATTACTTCACATTGTTGTAATTTATTTGTTGAAAAATTACAATCTACTCTCATAGCCATTTTAAAGAATATAATATATTGTTATTAACTAAAATCACCATGTTGTATAATAAATTTCTTGAATTTACTACTCCTTTTTTTATGCACAAGATATTTATTTTTTTTTCTTTCAAACTTTTATTTAATGAATATAAATTTCCAAAGTACAGCTTATGGATTACAATGGCTTCCCCCCCATAACGGCCCTCCAACCCACAACCCTCCCCTTCTCCACTCCCTCTCCCCTTCCATTCACATCAAGATTCATTTTCGTTTCTCTTTATATACAGAAGATCAGTTTAGCATACATTAAGCAAAGATTTCAAGAGTTTGCTCCCACACAGAAACATAAAGTGAAAAATACTGTTTGAGTACTAGTTATAGCATTAAATCTCAATGTACAGCACACTAAGGACAAAGATCCTACATGAGGAGTAAGTGCACAGTGACTCCTGTTGTTGACTTAACAAATTGACACGCTTGTTTATGGCATCAGTAATCCCCTAGGCTCTTGTCATGAGCTGCCAAGGCTATGGAAGCCCCCTGAGTTCACTGATTCTGATCATATTTAGACAAGGCCATGGTCAAAGTGGAAGTTCTCTCCTCCCTTCAGAGAAAGGTACCTCCTTCTTTGATGACCCATTCTTTCCACTGGGATCTCACTCGTGGAGATCTTTCATTTAGGTTTTTTTTTTTTTTTTTTTTTTTTTTCCCCCAGAGTGTCTTGGCTTTCCATGCCTGAAATACTCTCATGGGCTTTTCAACCGGATCCGCATGCCTTAAGGGCTGATTCTGAGGCCAGAGTGTTGTTTAGGACATCTGCCATTCTATGGGTCTGCTGTGTATCTCACTTCCCATGTTGGATCATTCTCTCCCTTTTTGATTCTATCAGCTAGTATTTGCAGACACTATTCTTGTTTATGTGATCCCTTTGGTTCTTAGTCCTATCATTATGATCACTTGTGAACAGAAATTGATCACTGGGACTAGTGAGATGGCATTGGTACATGCCACCTTGATGGGATTGAATTGGAATCCCCTGGTATGTTTCTAACTCTACCGTTTGAGGTAAGTCAGCTTGAGCATGTCCCGAATTGCACATCTCTTCCCTCTCTTATTCCCACTCTTACATTTAACAGCAATCACTTTTCAGTTAAGTTTCAGCACTTAAGAAGAATTGTGTATTGTTTACACTATTCAACCAAAAGTATTAAGTAGAACAAACAAACAAAAATACTAAGAGGGATAACATATTAAGTTGCTCATCAGCAGTCAGGGTGAGGGCTGATCAAGTCACCGTTTCTCCTAGTGTTCATTTCACTTTAACAGGTTTCCTTTTTGGTGCTCAGTTAGTTGTCACCTATCAGGGAGAACAAGTGGTATTTGTCCCTTTAGGATTGGCTTATTTCACTCAGCATAATGTTTTCCAAATTCCTAACAGGGATCACTTTTCAGTTAAAATTTAAACACCTAAGAATAATTGTGTGTTAATTACAGAGTTCAACCAATGGTACTAGAACAGAAAAAATACTAAAATGGATAAAGTATTACATTGTCCATCAACCGTCAGGACAAGAGCTGATCAAGTCACTGTTTCTCATAGTGTCCATTTCATTTCAACAAGTTTCCCCTTTGGTGCTCAGTTAGTAGTCGCCAATCAGGGAGAACATATGATATTTGTCCCTTTGGGACTGGCTCAATTCACTCAGCATGATGTTTTCCAAATTCCTCCATCTTGTTGCAAATGACCGGGTTTCGTTGTTTTTGACTGCTGTATAGCATTCTATAGAGTACATGTCCCATAATTTCTTTATCCAGTCTACTGTTGATGGGCATATGGGTTGGTTCCAGGTCTTAGCTATTGTGAATTGAGCTGCAATAAACATTAATGTTCAGACAGCTTGTTTGTTTGCCAATTTAATTTCCTTTGGGTAAATTCCAAGGAGTGGGATGGCTGGGTTGAATGGTAGGGTTATATTCAGGTTTCTGAGGAATCTCCAGACTGACTTCCATAGTGGCTTAACCAATTTGCATTCCCACCAACAGTGGGTTAGTGTCCCTTTTTCCCCAGATCCTCTGCAGCATCTCTTGTTGGTAGATTTATGAATGTGAGCCATTCTAACCAGGGTGAGGTGAAACCTCATTGTGGTTTTGATTTGCATTTCCCTGATTGCTAGTGATCTTGAACATTTTTTCATGTGTCTGTTGGCCATTTGGATTTCCTCTTTTGTAAAATGTCTATTGAGGTCCTTGGCCCATCTCTTAAGTGGGTTGTTGGTTTTGTTTTTGTGGAGTCTCTTGATCTCTTTGTAGATTCTGGTTATTAACCATTTATCTGTTGCATAGTTTGCAAATATTTTTTCCCATTCTGTCAGTTGTGTCTTCACTCTCCTGAGTGTTTCTTTTGCAGTACAGAAACTTCTCAATTTGATGCAATCCCAATAGTTGATTTTGGCTTTGACTGCCTGTGCTTCTGAGGTGTTTTCCAAGAAGTCATTGCTGGTACCTATATCTTGCAGGGTTTTTCTAATGCTCTCTAATAATTTGATGGTGTCAGGTCATAGATTTAAATCTTTAATCCATGTTGAGTGAATTTTTGTGTAAGGTGAAAGGTAGGGGTCTTGCTTCATGATTCTGCACGTGGAAATCCAATGTACCCAGCACCATTTATTGCTTAGACTGTCCTTACTCCATGGATTGGTTTTGGATCCTTGATCAAATATAAGTTGGCTGTAGATGTTTGGATTGATTTCTGGTGTTTCAATTCTGTCCCATTGGTCTATCCATCTGGTTCTGTACCAGTACCATGCTGTTTTGATTACAACTGCCCTGTAGTATGTCCTGAAATCTAGTATTGTGATGCCTCCAGCTTTGTTTTTGTTGTACAAGATTGCTTTAGCTACTCGAGGTCTCCTGTGTCTCCATATGAATTTCAGCATCATTTTTTTCCAGATCTGAGAAGAAGGTCTTCGGTATCTTGATTGATATTGCATTGAATCTATAAATTGCTTTTGGGAGAATGGACATTTTGATGATATTGATTCTTCCAATCCATGAGCATGGAAGATTTTTCCATTTTTTGGTATCATCTTCTATTTCTTTCTTTAAGGTTTTGTAATCTCATTGTAGAGGTCTTTAACGTCCTTGGTTAAGTTTATTCCAAGGTATTTGATTGTTTTTGTAGCTATTGTGAATGGGATTGATCTTAGAAGTTCTTCCTCAGCCATGGCATTGTCTGTGTATACAAAGGCTGTTGATTTTTGTGCATTGATTTTATACCCTGCTACTTTGCCAAAATCTTCTATGAGTTCCAATAACCTCTTAGTAGAGTTCTTTGGATACCCTAAATAAAGAATCATATCATCTGCAAAGAGGGATAGGTTGAGTTCTTCCTTCCCAATTTGTATCCCTTTAATTTCTTTTTCTTGCCTAATAGCTCTGGCTAGAACTTCCAGAACTATATTGAATAGCAGTGGGGAGAGTGGGCATCCCTGTCTGGTACCAGATCTCAGTGGAAATGCTTCCAGCTTTTCCCCATTCAATAGGATGTTTGCTGTGGGTTTTTAATAGATTGCTTTGATTGTATTGAGGAATCTTCCTTCCAAACCCAGTATGCTTAGAGTTTTCATCAGGAAAGGGTGTTGTATTTTATCAAATGCTTTCTCGGCGTCTATTGAGACGCAGTCTGTTAATGTGGTGTATCACATTGATTGTTTTGCACACATTAAACCATCCCTGCATACCAGGGATAATGCCCACTTGGTCTGGGTGCATGATCTTTCTGATGTGTTGTTGCATTCTATTGGTGAGAATTCTATTGAGGATTTTTGCATCTATGTTCATCAGGGATATTGGTCTGTTCTCTTTCAATGCTGCATCTTTTTCCGGCTTAGGAATTAAGGTGATGCTGGCTTCATAGAAAGATTTTGGGAGGACTCCCTCTTTTTTGATTGCTCTGAATAGTTTGAGAAGAATTGGAGTCAGTTCTTTCTAATTTCCTCTTCTTTTCTTTGGTCTGACTATATCCTTTCCTGTTCTCTGTCTTCTAAGTCCGATATTCTCTCTTCTGCTTCACCCATTCTGTTTGTAAGGCTCTCTATTGTGTTTTTCATTTGATCTATTGAATTCTTCACTTCATTATGATTTATCATCACTATCACAGTTTCCTGTTGTACTAGTTGTTTCGTTTCATTTTGATTCCTCCTTAATATTTCATTTTCATGAGAGAGATTTTCTATCTTGTCCATTAAGGATTTCTGTAGTTCAAGAATTTGTTTTTAAGAACTTCTTAATGTTCTTATCAATTTCTTGAGATCTGCTTCTTGCATTTCTTCTAACTCATCATATTCATAATCTTGAATTGGGGTGTCTTTTTCATTTGGGGGCGTCATGGTGACTTCCTTGTTTTTATTACCTTGGTTTTTGCGTTTGTTATTTGGCATATTGGAGATATTTGGTTTCTTCACTGTGGTGCTTTTTCTTGTTATACTATGACTCTAGAATAAGTGGACTGTCTGTTTTTGATGGAGCCTTAGAGGCGTGAGATGGGTGTCCCTGAGAGCTCTGTTTGGTGTGCCAAAGGTGACACTCCCAGGTTAGGCGTGGTAGATCTCTCTCTCTTTCTTTCTTTATTTTTTTGATTCAAAAGGGAAGTAATTCCGCACAGCTGAACGAGGTTGGAGGTAGTTAGCAGGCAAATGATATACCCACAGGAGCCAGAGATCGGAAGCTCTTTCCCAAGGGCCACACAGGGAATCTCTGCTGCCCTCAGAGTGGGCTCAAATTCTCCTTCAGTCTCCCACTGGGTTGCCAAAGTTACGGAATTGTAGTGTCTCTGGAGAGTACTCACATGAATTCCGTGAGTTCTCTCCCCCACCGTCTCTTTTTTCACAGTCTCGGTTCAGTAGCACCACAAATTCACTAGGTCCTAATCTCCTGTTAATTCACCCCACCCAGAGTCAGGTTTTTCTGCTAGGCTCAGGGCTGGTGCAGACCTGAGGTCGCTCTGCTTATGACGTATGTCCAAGATGGCGCCTGCTCTTTGTCTTGCTCACCTTTGAGAGGTGAGTGGAGAGAGAGAAACCCGTGTCCATATCAGTCACTTTCCCTCTCTCTCTTCTAGTTAGCCTGGTGAACTCCCCCCCCCCCCCCCGGGGTCGTTCCCTCTAGTCTCCTCTTTCCACCTGCCTGCTGGTGTCTCGGGCTATTGAGGTTCGGCTCACCTTGCGTTCCAGAGCTGGTGTGTTGAGTCTGCCACTGGTGTCCCGAACTGTGGGCTCCCACGCGCTCCACGCAGGTCCACTGTGAATCACTCGTTCCGGAAGAGTTTCTTCTGCTGATTCTTCCCCTACTCTTCCTTGAACCTGCAGTATCTCCACTTTTATTAAACTGTCTCTCCATGGACTATCAGTGTGCTCCCTTCCTATTCCGCCATCTTGCCCCGCCCTCTGAATTTACTACTCCTAACTGAATTTTGTGTCCTTTGTCTAACATCTCACCAACACCTTCTTTTCAGTCCTTGGTGACTATCATTCTAGATTCCACATATAAGTGAAACCATGTGGTAATTGTTTTTATGTGCCAGACTTATTTCATTTAACATAATGTCCTTAACTTCATCTATGGATAATATTCCATAGATGTTTTCCCCTTTTCTCATTCATTTTTTTAAAATTTCATTTTATTTGAAAGGCAGAAGAACAGTGAGCTAGAGATAGAGAGAGATGGTGAGGGATTTTCTATGCCCTGCTTCAACAGCTGGCCAGACCGAAGGCAGGAGCCAAAAACAACTCAGGTCCATGCGTTGCTGGCAGGGTTCCAGGTACGTGAGCCATCACCTGCTGCCTCCCAAGCTGCACATTAGCAAGAAACTGCAACAGAAGTGGATCTGAGACTCAAACTCAAGCACTCCAATATAGGGTACAGGCTCCCTGAGGATTGTCTTACCTGCTGTGCCAAACACCTGACTCTTGTTTAAAAGACTAAAAGTATCCCACTGAATACATGCTACACATTTTCTTCCACCATTCATCTGTTGTGGACACTGAGTTTGACTCCATATTTTGGCTATTGTGGATGATGCAGATCTGCAATTGCAGATATCTTTCTGCATACTCATTTCATGTCATCTGGAGATATATATCCATAGGGAGGTATATGGGGTCGTGGTTTTAATTTTCGAGAAGTTTCCATAGTGATTTCCATAATTTACATTCCCATCAACAGTAGGCGAAAGTTCTCTTTTCTCACATCTCCAAAACTACTCATTCTCTTTCTTCCTTCTGTCCTTTCTCCTTCTTCCACCTCCTCTTCTCCTCCTTCTCCCCCTTTCTTCCTCCTCTTCCTTCCTTTCTTTCTCTCTCCCTCCCTCCCTCCCTTGCTCCCACTCTTTCTTTCTTTGTTGATAACAGCCATTCAGACAAGTTCTTACGTACTATGTTACTGTGGTTTTCAAAATTACTTTGGGGCAAGCATTGGGGCACAGCAGGATAAACCACTGCACTGCTTGTGATTTCCATATCTATAATTGAAATTCTGGGATTAAGTCACCTCTACTCTGCTTCTGAGCTAGTTTCCTGATGACACACATTCCGGCAGGTAGCAGATGATTGCTCAAGTAATTGAGCTCCTGCAACACAAGTGGAATTCTGGTTTCCTGACTTTGGCCTGGTCTTGCCCAGACTGTTGCATGCCTTTGTGGAGTGAACTAGCAGAGGGAAGATTCTCTCTCTCTCTCTCTCTCTCTCTCTCTCTCTCTCATTGTCTCTTTCTCTCTCTTATCCTGGCTTCTGCCTGGCCCAGCCCTGCCTGGATGTTGTGGCCATCTGGGAAGTAAACCAGTTGATGGGACATCTCTCTTTTTCTCTCTCTAACTCTGTAACACTTTCAAATGAATAAATAAATTTAATAAAATGAATTGACAATAAATGAAAGGGTATGATTTCAGAGTCAGTTTTGTTCTATAGATTCCTGTTTTGAATCTTATGTCAGTATTGCACTATTATGATCTGTGGACATTCTGGGCATTACACAACATGAATTTTTAGCCTTATTTTTTGTCATATCTGTTACAGGAACAAAGTCATTTTCTTGCAGAAATGGAGAGATTTATCAAATTAAATATCATTCATACAATATTGCTACCAACATGTATGTCCATACTCAAATAATGTGCTACCTATGTGTTTCTATGGAGTATAATCCAGTGTCAAATCCACGATCATGCATTAAATTACGGTTGTTTTGTCTCTCTAGTTTAACCTGAAAAAGTACTTCAACTTCTTTATTGACTTTTTATTACATTACCATTTGGAGGAGTATCTCCTTGTGCTCTGTAGAACATATGTCAATATCAACCTGATGATTCTCTTAGTATGAAACTAGATTAATGTGTAATTGGTGAGCAAGGTACAATATAACTCATCTATCTCTGTCTCTAATTACTGATTGAATTAAAGGCACAGATGCTCAACCCATTGATCTTGATTTGGACATCTTCGAGGTCATTTCCACATCAGAATTTCCTATTAGCTTTTGATGTATTCACATCAGTTTCTCTGTGTCCACAGCAATTCCTACTGCTCTTTCACATGCGTTGCTCTTTAGGACACACACCAATAAATCATCTGCATATGGAGCTCTGTCAGGAATGATTTCTTCTTCAACTGAACCCATAACATTTTGTAAAATTTTTCATTTCTTCTAGATTCTTTTGGAGGGGTCTTCAGTTGAAATGTTCTGTCTTTTACTTTCTGACTTCTTCCTGCTGTAGCTATCTGTGTTTGGAGTGTTACTGAGTTTTGTATTCCATTCATTTTGAAAGTTCAAAGTAAGGCTCTTATAAAGACAAAGTGAGTCAAAGGCTTTTGGTATCTCAAGGTTTTTAGTTTGTAAATATTCTTTATTATTTTCATGATAGCATAATATTTATTTAAATAATTTGAAGATAAATAAAGAGAGAGACACACTCCCATATTCTGGGTTGTGCCCCAAATACCCACAATGGCCAGAGCTGTGAAGCAGAGGCAATCCAGCTCTCCCATATGAGAGGAAAGAACCCAATTAATTGAGCCATGATCACTGCTCCCCAAAGTCTTCAATGGCAGGAACCTGGATTCAGGAGCAGGACATGGGAACCAGATCCAGTTGGTCAGAGAGTGGAGGGGGAGTCTTTAAGACTATTGTACTCACAATAATTTTCAAAATGAATAAAGAATGCTAACAGTATCTAATAGAGTTGGTCATTCTTTATTTTCTCAGAAGCTTGATTAACCTCTTCTTTCTTCTTTCCCTTTACCATCAAATCTTCCAAGAGAACCTTCCATTTCTACTCATCTTCATCCCCTAGGAAGTGATCTCTCTATGAGAACACAGTCTTCAGTTTGATTCTGTCCCTGTGCTCAGTGCTCTGACTTGTCAGCTATCTTTCTGTCATCCCTCTAAAATCAGCCTGATTTACTGTTTTGTGCATGGTTCTGGCTGTGCTCCACTCCATGGGTTTTCTGCTTCTCCCTCCTGCTTCTAGTATCTCCAAGCTTCCTGCATTCTCCTCTCCACCTTCAGTCATCAGCTGCAGAGATTCTCTGCTGGGATTTGATGGTTATTTCCATGTTTAGAGATAATCCAAAATTCACAGTTCCCCTAGTATCTTGGTTTGGTCGAATGTGTTAGCTATGCATAATGTTTTAATACCTGTTGCATTGTATTATATTGTTCTTTGGAAGATATTTAGAGTGGCTTACACTTAAGGAGTGGCTCTGCATAAAAACATCTGAATAGCAAGTGTGCCATACTTTTGGATTTAATTATTTTTGTCTTCTATTACATATTACAGGTCCTAGTTACTTGTCTTTGTATTTCTTTTTTTAAACAAATATTCTTTTCTTCTAAATAAGACATTGGAATTACATTTGATTTGATATCTGAGTTGGATTGTGAATTTTGTAAGTTGATTAGAAATGATCTGTGCCATTCTCATTAAATATGTGAATACATGCAAAAACATAGGCTTTTCTTTATTCTAGCACTTTCTTGGGTTTGAGAACTTAACTATATGCCTATTAATTAACTCAAATATTTCTGTTCTTTTTTAAATTTATTTATTTTTTATTTATTTTTTTTAACTTTTATTTAATGAATATAAATTTCCAAAGTACAGCTTATGGATTACAATGGCTTCCCCCCACCAATAACGTCCCTCCCACCCACAACCCTCCCCTTTCCCACTCCCTCTCCCCTTCCATTCACATCAAGATTCATTTTCAATTATCTTAATATACAGAAGATCAGCTTAGTATACATTAAGTAAGGATTTCAAAAGTTTGCTCCCACACAGAAACATAAAGTGAAAATTCTGTTCTTAAATCTTTGTGTCTTCTCTGTTAATATGTAGCCATATTTTTGTTGTTAGATTATTATTTTTTCATTTAATGGTCCTGAAGGTTTGTCCGGGAGAAGGCTCTGAAAATATAGAATGTACTAGAAGGATAAAGTGGAGGTCTCAGATCTCTGGGATATGATTCCTCAGAGAATTTAATTTGGAGGCAGCCTTGGGGACAAACGGTTTGAACAACTCAGTGAAGCACTTTATTATTCATTGTTGGCTAAGTGCCCAGCCATAGCATCCCTTATCTGGGAGAAGAAGTCTCTTCTGGGTATTAATGTTACTGTTGAGATATAAAAAAAAAGTCATTACCTGACTAGACATGAACCATATATATATTGTTTTTTATTTGACAGGCAGAGATAGAGAGATAGAGAGATAGAGAAAGAGAGAGAGAGAGAGAGAGAGAGAGAGAGAGAGGAAGGTCTTCCTTCTGTTGCTCCAGCCCCAAATGGCTGCTACAGCTGGAGCTAGCCAATCCAAATCCAGGAGCCAGGTGCTTCCTCCGGGTCTCCCATGTGGGTGCAGTTGCCCAAGCAATTGAGCCATCCTCCACTGCCTTCCCGGGCCACAGCAGAGTGCTGGACTGGAAGAGGAGCAACTGGGACCAGAACCCAGTGCCGGCACCACAGGCGGAGGATTAACCAAGTGAGCCATGGTGCCGGCCCTGGCATGAACAATTTAAAGCAGTCATGGAGGCTTTTAAAAGATACCAAAAACAAATTATTCAGTACCATGCACCATTGACTTAAAATGCTATAATAGCTTTATTCAATTAATTTTCTTGGGAATCATAATAGCCAAGATTTTAATCTGTTTGACTCTTGATGTATTTTATCAATGCCAGCTCTCAAATTTGATGATTTGCAAACACATCAACTGTTTATTCATGAAGGCAGCTATGGGCCATCCCATAGTCTAGACTGAAATTCTTTTTGAAATTGTGGAAGAACTTCACGCTCTGCACTGACAAACGAGATGTATCCCTGTGTGACAAAGCATTTATATCTTCAGAGATTGCATATGCTCTTATCTTTTCTTTGCAGTCCACCTTGGTGATGTCAATTCTGACTTCTCTTCATTCACCTTTGGAAGGTAATATAAGAATGCATAAGAGTGGACTGGAAAAGATGAAATAGAAACTTCAGGTAAAACATTTACAAAACTCTCTGCTGTTGTTATAATAGGACATGATAGGCTTAATCAGAATGAGTTATGTTTTAAAGAAGCACAATTTATCATTTGCTTTCATATGTTTGATTATGAAACCTCTAAGATTCGGGTAGCATGTCCCTTTTCTCCATTTTACAGAATATAATTACTATAAATATAATGACCATAATTTTATCTCAATTTTTTCATAAATACATACTCAATAGAGAATTTGCATAGTACAACATAGCAACTAGATTGATTTATATAGTTTAGAAAATCCAACAATTTTTAAAAGATTTATTTATTTATTTGAAAGTCAGAGTTACAGAGAGGCAGAGGCAGAGAGAAAGTCTTCCATCTGCTGGTTCACTCCCCAAACGGCCGCAACAGCTGGAGCTAGGCTGATTGAAGCCACATCAGGAGCTTCCTCTGGGTCTCCCAGGTGGTGCAGGAGCCCAAGGACTTGGTCTATCCTTTATTTCTTTCACTGGCCATAGCAGAGAGCTGGATCAGAATTGGAGCATCCAGACCACCCTATGGGATGCCGGCAATTTAGCCAGTGGCCTTATATGCTATGCCACAGTCCCAGCCTCCCATTGAAGACAATAGTAAGGATTTCCATAGCTCTTTATAAATTGTTAGCTTGTATAATATGTTTCTAAATGTTTTGGTTTTGTGTAGACATTTTATATCTGTTGTCCTTTATTGTGGTAACCTATCAGTATAGATAACACATTGCTATGCGACTGTCATCACTACCTCTCTCTAACTGGAACTCTATACCTGTTGAATCATAATTTCTCCATTTCCACAGCCCTTTGTGACCACAGCTGTATTCTCTGTCTCTATGAATGTGACTGTTCTAGGCACCTCATGAAAGAAAAGTTTATTTCTATTTTTTGGTGTCTTCTATTGCTTTCTTTATTATTTTGTAATTTACATCTTAGAGATCTTTCACCTCCTTGATTAAATTTATTCCAAGATGTTTACATCTTTGTTGGTATTGTGAATGGTACTGATCATCCAAGTTCTATCTCAGACATGGCACTCCTTATGTATTCAAACAAAGCTAATGATTTTTATGTGCTGATTTTATAGCCTACTACTTTTCCTTACTCGCTTATGAGTTATGATAGTCTCCTAGTGGAATCTTTTGGTTTCCTTATATGTAGAATCATGTCATCTGCAAACAGGGATAACTTGAATTCTTCCTTTCCAATTTGTATCACTTTCCTTTCCTTTTCTTGCCTAATGGCTCTGTCCAAAATTTTCAGGACTGTATTAAATAGCAGTGATAAAGTGGGAATCCTTACCTGGTTTGAGATCTTAATGGAAATGCTACCAACTCTTCCTCATTCAATATGATGCTGGCTGTGGGTTTGCCACCTATTGCATTGATTTTGTTAGGGAAAGTTTCTTCCATACCCAATTTGCTTAAGGATTTCATCATGAAAGGATTTTGTATATTATGAAACACATTCTCTGCATCTATTGAGATAATAAATTTTTATATTCTTCAATTTGTTAATGTGATATAACACATTTATTAATTTGTTTATTGAACCATTTTTACATACTAAGGATAAATCCCACGTGGTGTGTGTGAATTATCATTCTGATGTTTTGTTGGATTCTGTTCGCTAGTACATTGTTGATGATTTTTGCATATGTGTTCATCAGGGAAATTGATCAATAGTTTCTTTGTCACATCTTTTTCTGGTTTGGGAATTAAAGTGATGCTGACCTCATAGAACGAATCTGGAAGGATTTTTTTCCCTTTCATATGATTTGAATCATTTGATAATTATTGGAATTATTTCTCTTTAAAGTTTTGGTAGAATTCCATAGTCATGCCATTCAGTTTTGGACTTTTCTATGTTGTGAGGATCTTTATTACTGATTCAGTCATTGTCTTGGTTGTTGTTCTACTTAGGTTTTCTATGTTTTCATCATTCATTTTTGTAGATTGTATGTGTCCAGATCTATTTCTTCTAGATTTTTAAAATTTATTGGCATATATTTGTTTGTAGCAATGCCTGATGATTCTTTTTTGTTTCAATTTTATCCATTGTAACTGCTCCCTTTTCATCTCTGATATTATTAATTTGGGTTTTCTACCTTTTTTGGGTAGTTGGGCAAATTTTAATTGGTGTTTTGATTGTTTTTTCTTCAATTAAATTTTATTTATTTCTTCTCTAATTTTAATTGTTTATTTTATCCTAAAAATAAGTTTTGTTTGTTCTTGCCTTTGAATATTTTACTTTGTGCTTTTCTAATTTCATGATGTAGGCACTAATTGCTATAATCTTCCTGCTTAAAAGAGCTTTTGCTGTATCCCATAAATTTTGATATGTTGTGTTGTCAACTTCATTCATTTCTTGGAATTTTGAAAATTTTTCTTTGATTTCTTCTATGATCCACTGTTCATTCAGGAACATGTTGCTCAGCCTATGTGTTTGTATATTTTTCTAGAGTTTCTTAGCTGGTTAATTTCCAGCTTAATCCCATTGAGTTCAGAAAAGATACATGGCATGATTTCAATTTTTTTTATAATCGACTTTCCTTATGGCCTAGCATATGCCTTATCCTAGAGAAAGCTCCCTGTCTTGATGAAAAGAATGTGTATTTTGTAGCTGTGTGATGAAATGTTCTGTAGATATCAATTACATGTGTTTGGCCCACAGTGTAATTAGCTCTATTGCTTCTTTGTTGGTTTTTAGTCCAGTTAATATTTGCAGTGATGAAAGTGGGGTGTAGAATTCTCCATTTATTATTGTATTGGAGTCTACATCTCCTTTATATCCATTAATATTTGTTTTAAGTGACCAGCCTCTGATATTGTGTTCATATAGATTTATCATAGTCACATCTTCCTGTTGAACTGATCTCTTGATCATTAAATTATGCCTTTGTCTCTTTTAACAGGTTTTGTGTTAAAATCTGTTTTCTCTGATATTAGGATGGCTGCACCTGCTTGTTTTTGCTAGCACATGCTAAATTAGGCTGATCAATACAAAAATTATTTCTCAGACAAAATGTTATGTTATTTAGGATAAACTTGTTTTAATGATAACAATTCAGAAGCCCAGGATTTGGAAAGATCATAAAATTTCTAAAGAGGAATAAAAGGCAGGACATGATTTTCTCAATGACTGATCCTGAGTCAACTAATATTCTGATTGTGAGTAAAGAATTCTTTCTATAATATAATAATTCTGCTTAAGGTCTTTACTTTTAGATTCTTAACTTACCCATGGTTAGTCATAATCAATTATAAGCAAATTAGAAAAATAAAAAAGGTGTCTACACAGTGCTTATCTACATTGATTTATGCATTTTTTTTCTAGTAACCAAGGTGTGATTCAGTTTAAATTTGTGTGTGTGTGTGTGTGTGTCTGTGTGTGTGTGTGTGTGTGTATGTGTCTTGTCAAAAAAACCAATATTGCTTATACTGTCAGCTGGGAATAATTTAGTAGGTTATCTTTTCTCAGTTGCTCTCAGTGAGCTTTGAAATTGAATTTAATGTAATAAAATTTAGTGAGCATTTAATGAACACTCACTGCAGGCCTGTTTCTTTAATTGCTGTAACTGAGTTATTTTTAGAGTCTAGGAGCTCATAGAAAAGTATCTCAGAATGGCAAGTATCTGTACATCAGCCTATAATTTTTGTTCCATATATCACATATTATTTTATATAACTATGTAAATAAAGCTATTTCCCATGAGGTTGTTTTGTGGAAGATTCCAAAGGCCCAAAAAAAGCCTTCAAAAAACAAAATGATGTATGATGCCAAAAAGGCCATCTTGGCAAGAGATATTCTGAAGAAATGGCTTCCTATTTTTTTTAAACTTTTATTTAATTAATATAAATTTTCAAAGTACAGCTTTTGTATTACAGTGGCTTTTTCCCCCCATAACCTCCCTCCCACCCACAACCCTCCCACCTCCTGCTCCCTCTCCCATCCCATTCACATCAAGATTCATTTTCAATTCTCTTTATATACAGAACATAAAGTTAGTATATACTAAGTAAAGATTTCAACAGTTTGCAAACACACAGAAACACAAAGTATAAAGTACTGTTTGAGTACTAGTTATACCGTTAATTCACATAGCGCAACACATTAAAGACAGAGATCCTACATGTGGAGTAAGGGCACATTGACTCCTGTTGTTGATTTAACAACTGACAGTCTTGTTTATGGCGTCAGTAATCACCCTAGGCTCTTGTCATGAGTTGCCAAGGCTTTGGAAGCCTTTTGAGTTATCCAGCTCCAATCATATTTAGACAAGTCATAGTCAAAGTGGAGGTTCTTTCCTCCCTTCAGAGAAAGGTACCACCTTCTTTGAGGGCCCGTATAGATCTTTTCACAGATCGAGAGAACCATCTTAAACCTCCAGCTAGAATATCAAAGTCTCACCATTTTAATAGAGATAAGAAGTCTGTGAAAATGAATAGAGTAGTTATCTGGAGGAGACTCTAAGCCCTAATATTCTAAAGAGCTACTCTCTGTGAAACTCCAGAGTGGAAATGTTACTGAGTAAGGCACTACATTTTTGACATAGAGCTTGTGATCCTCCCAGGCTTAATATTGTTTTCTTTGTTTGCAGGCTTTGATACCTGAGCTCAACACCTTCAGAACAATACATGGAAAATAGGAACAATGTGACTGAGTTTATCCTTCTGGGGCTCACAAAGAACCCAGAGGGGCAGAAAGTTCTATTTGTTATGTTTCTACTCATCTATGTTGTGACAGTTATGGGAAATCTTCTCATCGTGGTGACAATTGTGTTCAGCCAGTCACTGGGATCCCCCATGTACCTGTTCCTGGCTAATTTATCCTTTATTGATACTGTCTATGCTACAACCATTGCACCTAAAATGATTGTGGGCTTGTTCTGTGAGAAGAAGACCATTTCTTTCCAGGCATGTATGACTCAGGTTTTCCTAGATCATTTATTTGCTGGTGCTGAAGTCATTCTTTTGGTGGAGATGGCCTATGACAGATACGTGGCCATCTGCAGACCTCTTCACTATCTGACCATCATGAATCGGCGTGTATGTGTTCTCATGCTGTTGGTGGCCTGGACTGTAGGATTCTTGCACTCATTGGTTCAACTTCTCTTTGTTTATCAGCTTCCTTACTGTGGCCCCAATGTCATTGATAACTTCATATGTGATATGTATCCCTTGTTGAAACTTGCCTGCACTGATACCTACCTCATTGTACTTTGTATGATAGCTAATGGAGGCGCAATTTGCACTGTCACCTTCTTCATTCTCTTAGTTTCCTATGGGGTCATATTACACTCCCTTAAATCTCATGGATTGGAAGGGAAACGCAAAGCTCTCTACACCTGTGCATCCCACATCACTGTGGTTATTTTATTTTTTGTCCCTTGTATCTTTCTCTATGCTAGGCCCAGTTTGAACCTTCCCATTGATAAATACGTAACTGTGGTTTTAACTTTCATAACTCCCATGTTGAACCCTTTCATCTATACCCTGAGGAATGCAGAAATGAAAAATGCGATGAGGAAACTTTGGAGTAAAAAAGTAACCACAGTGGGTAGCAGGCTGTTTGTCACTCATGGAACATGATATTCAGTCCTCACAGAAACCAGAAAGACTCAATGTCCATGACTACAGCTGTATTAGCATTCCCTCTGGTTACAGAGCCTAATATTCTGAAGCAGCTATATAAATTAATGTTTCTCCTAATGGGATGTTTTTCCCCTAGAGCCCAAGAGAACTGCATGGGATCAATATCTTCTATGTGCAATTTTGTGTAAAAAATGTTTGGTGAAAAAAGCTTTTGGTTTATTTTTGAAAAGTTCTTTAAGTTTCTTTCTTTTAAACATGTAATTAATTTTATTTGACAAATAAAATTAAATTAAGTGATTTAATTTGATGTTTTGATCCATGTATATATTATAGTAAAAATCAAATAAACTGATTAATTTATTCATAACCCAAGTGATTAACCTTTCTTTCAAAAAGTTTTATTTCATTTATTTGAAAGGCAGAGTGAAAGAGAGAGAGAGAGGTAGAGGCAGACAGAACAAGAGATTTTTCCATCTTCCGGTTCATTTCTCAAAGATTTGGCCAGTTTGAAGTCAGATTCTGGAACTCCATCTTAGTCACATATGTGGGTGGCAAGGACTTAAATACTGGGCCATCTTCCTGCATTTTCCCAAGTGCGTTAGCAGGGAGCTGAATTGGAAGAAGAACAGATGCAACTCCACCTGATGCTTGATATGGGTTGTTGGTATTGCAAGTTTTGGCTTTGTCTTTTGTGCCATATTAGCCCCAAACTTTTCATCATCTTTTTACTGGTGAGGATGTGCAAAATCTATTCCTGTTTTGAGGCATGGTGCCCATCTTGCATATGAAATAAATATAACTCAGTAGAAATAGACCTAGAAATTTACATCTTAAATTTTAAATTTTAAAAGGTAATCTTCTGGTAAATTATATGTTCCATTCTCCATTAAGATTCATTGTCAATTAACTTTGTATGCAGAAGACCAACTCTATACTAAGTAAAGATTTCAATAATTTTCCATGCACATACACACACACACACACACACACACAAAACTGTTTGAGAACAAGTTTTAAAATTATATATCATAGTACAACTCATTAAGGACAGAGGTACTGCATTGAGAGTTGGTGTACAGTGACTCTTGCTGTTAATTTAACAAACAACATTCTTATGTATGATGTCAGTGATCACCCGAGGCTCTTGACTTGAGCTGCCTAGGATATGGGAAATTTAGAATCCACCAACTTTATCTGTATGTAGACAAGGGCAAAAGGAAAGTGGAAATTCTCTCCTCCCTTTAGAGATAAATACATCTTTCTCTGAAAGCCAGTTCTTCCCTTTGGTGTCTCACTCACAGAGATCCTTTATGTAGAACATTTTTTGCCAAGTGTGATGGCATTTATGCCTGAAATGCTCTCATGGGCTTTTCAGCCAGATCAGGAGGTGTTTAAGGGCAGACTCTATGTTAAGTAAATAGTTCAACAAATAGTATGAAGAAAACACAAGAACACACACACGCAAAAGAGGCTGTTTCTTGACAATAGTGAAGACAAGGATAGCTGAACTCATCCCATCTCAAAGTGTGAATTTCACTTCTACAGATTTCCTTTTCGGTACTCCAATAGTTCTCAGAGACAAGGGAGAAGATATGGTATTTGTCCCTTTGGGGCTGGCTTATTTCACTAGGTGTGATGTTTTCCAGATTCACCCATTTTGTAGCAAATGACTGGATTTCATTTTTTTTTATCACTGTGTAGTATTCCATAATGTACATATCCCATAATTTCTTTATCAACTCTAAAGTTGATCAGACATTAGATTGATTCTGTGTCTTAGCTTATGTGAAATGAACTACAATAAAAATGGGGGTGCAGACAACTTTTATATTTACTGATTTCATTACCCTTGTGTAAATTCCCAAGAGTGGTAAGGCTGGTTCATATTGTAAGTCTTTATCCAGATTTCAGAGTTATCTCCAAACTATCTTCCATGGTGGTTTTATCAGTTGCATTTCCACTAGCAGTGCATTAAGGTACCTTTTTCCACACATCCTTGACAGCATCTGTTGTTGGTAGATTTCTGTATGTAAGGCATTCTAACCTGGGTGAGGTGAAACCTCATTGTGGTTTTGATTTGCATTTCCCTAACAGCTGGTGATCCTGAGCATTTTTTCTTGTGTCTGTTGGCCCTTTGAATTTCCTCTTTTAAAAATGTCTGTTTAAGTCCTTTGCCAATCTCTTATCTTGGTTATTTGCTTTGTTGTTGTGGAGTACTTGTTCTCTTTGTAGTTTTTTTTACTAATCCTTTATCACTTGAATTATTTGCAAATATTTTCTCCTGTTCTCTCTATTGCCTCCTCACTATCCTGAGGGTTTCTTTGCAGTACAGAAACTTCTCAATTTGATGTAATCACATTTGTTAATGTTGGCTTTGACTACCTGTGCCTCTGGGTCTTTTCTAAGAACTCTTTGCTTGTGCCATGGATTACAGGGTTTCTCCAATGTTCTCTAACAATTTGAAAATATCGGGTCATAGATTTGGATCTTTAATCAATTTTCAGTGGAGTTTTGAGTAAGGTGTAAAGAAGAGGTCTTACATCATACTTCTGCATGTGGAAATCCACTTTTCACAGCACCAGTTGTTTAAGAGCCTGTCTTTGTTCCAGGGATTGGTTTTACCTCCTTGGTCAAATATAAGTTGGTTGTAGATGCTTTGACTGATTTCTGGTGTTTCCATTCAGTTCCATATGTCTATTCATCTGTTTTTGTACCAATATCAGCTTTTTGATTGTAACTGCCTTGCAGTATGAACAGAAATCTGATTTTGTGATGCCTCTGGCCTGGTTTTTGTTATATAAGATTGTTTTAGCTATTAGAGTTCTCCTATGTTTCTCCTTCATATTTTTTTAGATCTGAAAAGAATGTCTGGTATTTTGATATCATTTTAACCTGTAAATTATTTGAGAAGAATGAACATTTTGATAATATTGGTTCTTCCTACCCAAGAACATGGCATATTTTTCATTTTTTTGTATTTTCTTCTATATATTTCTTTAAAATTTTGTAATTCTTCTTGTAGAGATTGTTGACATCCTTGGTTAAATTTATTCTTAGTATTTGAGACTTTTTGTAGTTATTGTGATTGGGATGATCTTAGAAGTTCATTCTCAGACATGGCATTGTCTGTTTATACAAAGACTATTGACTTCTTTGTGTTGACTTTATATCCTGCTACTTTTACCAAATTTTCCTATGAGTTCCAATAGCCTCTTGGGGGAGTCTTTTGGATCCCTTGTATTTAGAATCATGTCATCTGCAAATCAGGATAGTGCAACTTCCTCCATCCCCATTTCAATCCCTTGATTTCTTTTTCCAGCCTGATGTTTCTGGCTAAAACTTCCAAGACAATGGAGAGGATGGGCATCCTTGTCTGCTACCAGTTCTCAGTGAGAATTCTTCCAAGTTTTTCCCATTCACTAGGATGCTGGCCGTGGGTTTGTCATAAATTGCCTTGATTATGTTGAGGACTGTTCCTTCAATTCTCCAATTTGCTTAGAGTTTTCATCATGGATGGTGTTGTATTTTATCAAAAGCTTTCTCTGCATCTACTGAGATAATCATATGGTTATTGTTCTTAAGTTTGTTAATGTACTGTTTCACATTGATTGATTTGTGGATGTTGAACCATCCCCATATACAAGGGATAAATTCCATTTGGGCTGGGTGGATGATCTTTCTGATGTGTTGTTGGATTCTATTGTCCAGGATTTTATTGAGGATTTTTGCGTCTATGTTCATCAGGGAAATTGGTCTGTAATTCTCTTTCTCTGCTGCATCTTTTTCAGGTTTAGGAATTAAGGTGATGCTGGCTTCATAGAAAGAATTTGGGAGGATTCCCTCTCTTTCGATTGTTCTGAATAGCTCGGGAAGAATTGGAGATAGCTCTTCTTTACATGTCTGGTAGAATTCAGCAGTGAATCCATCCGGTCCTGGGCTTTTCTTTGTTGGGGGGACCTTTATTACTGATTCAATTTCTGTCTTGGTTATGGGTCTGTTTAGGTTTTCTATGTCTCCAGGGTTCAATTGAGGTAGGTTGTATGTGTCCAAGAATCTATCCATTTCTACTAGATTTCCCAGTTTGTTGGCATACAACTCTTTGTAGTAATTTCTGATGACTCTTTTTATTTCTGTGGTGTCTGTTGTTACATTCCCTATTTCTTCTCTAATTTTATTGATTTTGGCCTTCTCTCTCCTTTTTATGATTTGTTGTGCCAACTTTGTGTCATTTTTGTTTATTTTTTCAAATAACCATCTCTTCATTTTGTTGATCTTTTATATTTTTTTTGGATTCAATTTTGTTGATTTCTTTTCTAATTTTATTTTTTATTTTTTGTGGGTTTCTTTTATTTATATGACAGGTAGAGTTATAGACAGAGTGAGAGAGACAGAGAGAAAGGTCTTCCTTTCATTGGTTCACCCCCAAAATGGCTGCTATGGCCGGCACTGCTCTGATCTGAAGCCAGGAGCCAGGTGCTTCTTCCTGGTCTCCCATGTGGGTGAAGAGCCCAAGCACTTGGGCCATCCTCCACTGCCTTCCTGGGCCACAGCAGAGAGCTGGACTGGAAATGAACAACCGGGACTAGAATGTAGTGCCCATATGGGATGGATGCTGGCACCGCAGGTGGGGGATTAACCAAGTAAGCCAAGTCACCGGCCCCTCTAATTTTAATTATTTCTTTTCTCCCACTAGTTTCGGTTTTGGTTTGCTCTAGTTTTTCTAGATCCTTGATATGCATCAATAGCTCATTCATTTGGTGCCTTTTCAAATTCATGATGTGGCCACCTATTGCTCTTAACTTTCCTCTTAACACTGCCTTTGCTGTATCCCACAAATTTTGATATTTTGTGTTGTTATCTCCATCTGCTTCCAGAAAATTTTTGATTTCTTCTATGACCAGCTGTTCATTCAGGAGCATGTTGTTCAGTCTCCACCTGTTTCCATATGCTCTAGAGATTCCTGAGTTGCTGATTTCCAGCTTCGTTGCATTGCAGTCTGTAAAGATTCATAGTATGATTTTGATTTTTTTGACTTTGCTGAGACTTGCTTTATGGCCTAATATGTGGTCAGTCCTAGGGAATGTTCCATGTACTGCTGAGAAGAAATCACAATGATTTTGAAATCTGTTCTCTGTTCACTTTAAGAGTGCACCCCATGGGAGACCAGGAGAAGTACCTGGCTCC